>NC_092859.1:91008833-91035889 GCF_032062135.1 Pyxicephalus adspersus
CATTGATAAATACACCCTCTAATGTTACTTTAATCTGTATGAGCAGCTGATCTGTGCAGGTTCAAAGAGTAAGTTCTTTGATTATTTTGATTATTGTGATTATTTTTAATGCTAGTGGATTTTGAAAGGTTGTAAGAAAGCCATAGAGTTCGGGGGTCAGGGGTTAGTGTGTCGTAGAGTGCAGAGGTCAGGAATAAATGATGAAAAGTTAAGGGGTCAGTAGCATGTAATGGAGAGTGCAGGAGTACAGACATCAAGACATTAGAAGTAACTAACCTAAGGTGCACAGTTCACAGGCCCCAAAGGCTTCAATTACATGCAAAGTCACATACATACACACACATATACTTACACACCTTTTATTAATGAACACTAACATATACACATCTTTTAAACCCAATCTGAGTAGCCACCCATCCCACAGCTTCAATGAGAGCACCCACAGTGCAGCCACCCAGCTTCTGCACCTACAGTCTGTACTGCCCAGCCTTCCTGGTTTCTGTGCCTTGCTTCCTGGAGCAACACTGTCCAACATTCTTCTACTGCCTAAAGCTGCGTACACACGTGCAATAATTATCGTTGTAAACAAACGACTAACGACTGATCATCCAATAATCGTTAACAAAAAAAGTGCACGAGTGATGAATAAGGATTGTCGCTAGAAACGTACGACTGTCCCGGCGGATCTGCTTGAGCGACAATCGTTCACTGTCTATTGTGTGTACGGTCGTTCAGTGATCGTGGATGTTTCTGCAATACACTTTCTCCTTTACACGTCACTGCCTGCATCGTTCAAACTATTGTATCTAGCGTGTGTACATTATTGGTGGATTATATTTGAACAATCGTATTGTTACAACATGTACAGAATTGCGCACAATACGATCGTTCAAAATAATTGTGCATACTCGTTAGTCGTTCATTTTCTAACGATAATTATTGCAAGTCTGTACCTAGCTTAACAAATACAAACTAGCAGTCTCTGGCATCCTACCTGCTGCCTTGCAAACATACTGTAGTAGTCTCTTTCGAAAATGTTCTTTATTCTTTATTATTATTCAATATATTCTTTATTCAAAAGCCATTGTGGAGTAAGGAGATAATTACTTCCTGAGGAAGTGACCTTGCATAATAATAAGTGATCGCTAATTAGTCCCGGAGATAGAACAGAATTATAATGACATTAAAACGTGTGTGTATGTGTGTGTGTGTGTATATATATATATATATATATATATATATATATATATATATATATATATATATATATATAGCCTGTTTAGGTTCATAGAATACCTCTTTGTGGAAGAAGGGGACTGTGACTGATTCTATAGTAGATAGCACAATACAAGTATCCACATATATAAATTTTAAATAATTATTAATCTTTATTCACATGATTAGGAAAAAAGAGATTAGTTCTTCTTTAAAAGTTCATATGATAAAATGCTTTGGCTTACTTATTTTGGGAGAAAACCTTCCATTATTGCCAAAAGTGCTTCAGACTTTAATATCGTATATGGGGAACAGATGGTAGGCTTGAATCACACCACTTGAATCAATGCGTTTATTGAATGTACTGCTAATGAAAATGTCATACTATAGGGATCAAAAAGTAACACTGTACAAGGCATATACTTTGTTCATCACATGCATTTTATTTTGTTGTTATATTACTCGTTTTGCCCTTTTCTTAGTTCTACAATACAGGTTATAAAGGTAAATAGGAATAAAATTATTAGATTTTATTGATTTTAGTAGCTTGCTTTAAGTGTTATAGGAATTTCAGTAAAGAAAATTTATTGGGTGTGCTTTGTAGGTTATATTGCCACATCATGTCAATAAATGTTTTTTTTTGTTTTATTATGGAAATACAGATATAAAATACATGCCCATATGCAATGCAGATATAAGGCCATGCCCACACTCTTCTACTGTCTGCTACGTGCTGATCTTGGCTAAAAAAAAATCATTGTAGGATTGCTATTCTCCTAGATGTTGTAAGCTGCTGACAATGCTGTCTGCAGAATATTGGGCCTGGTGTTGGTGTCAGCTGTCTTTTTTGCTTTCTCTAAGAGGAGTCGTTCAGTTTGGCTATTTTTAGGGTAATAAACTTAGTAAAATGTTATTCTGTTTGTGTTTGAGTAAAACTTTTCCTTGTGAAACACTGCAGTCTTACAGTGAGTGATGTAAACACTATGAAATTACTTTAACAATGTACCTGAAAAATCTGTATACAATAAATTGTGAATATTCACCTACATTTTCTAATCATTGATAACGATGTAAATGTTTTCTGTCTACTTATTTCACCTACACATTGATGGATATTGTTAGGTGAATATTACTATCTCAATATTAGTTTCTCAAAACCTTAAGCAAGTTTTAGAGGAGACTGCAGATCCATGTGACAGTGTCCAAGACGTAGATATCTCTGGGAATTTTGTTTTGCTTTTGTGTGGCTTTCCGTTGACACAAACATATGTTTTTCTGTGCATTGTTCTTTACTCTTGGAAAAGGCTGTAGGCTGGCTTATTGTGACCTCCTGATGATTGCACTATTTATAGGATTTGTAATATATTGTAATCCTGTTAAACAGGTGCTTGGTTGGTTTATCTGTTGCCTACTTTTCACATAGTTCAGCACTTATGTATAATTTAAAGGATCATTTCCTTTAATTAGGAATAGGTGTTGTCACCGGATCAGTATTTTCAGAACAATCCACCACTCTGTATCCCACAAATCATTCCTAATTTGGTGGAATCATTGGGGGCAGTGATCTCTATTATTCAGTTTGTGCTTTTGCTATAATGTTTTTTTTATTTCTATATCAAGTAAACACATTTTGTTGTATATGCTTACTGGGAAAATTCAGGCAAATGTAAAGTTTTGTTCTATGGACCAGCTATAAAATGGTTTTTACTGTATGTCATCAGGTAATTTAGCCATAAATACAAAATAACTTGCTTTATTCATCTGTCTCACAAATTGTGTATGAAGTAAATGTTTGCACATTTAGCAGGCTAAAGATAACAACAGAGCCAGGGAGTGTGTTGTCTTTTTAAATGACTCCATACAATGATGAGGTAGGGGGTTGCTTTAAATACTTTGGGAGCACTTCTTTTGTAGATGTGGGAATTGAGCTGGAATCATCAAACAATAAAGAAAGCCATTTGCTAATTTAAAACTCTATGCAGTCTACAAATAAAATATCACTTACCTTGAGATAAGGGGCTCTGATATTTTAAATGAATATGTAGACCAACCTATCTGAAAAAATCATTATTAACGCTTATATTTAAATATAATCTTCCTTCAGTTCAGACACTAAGATTTGGCCATACAGTACTTTTAAAGAAGAATTATTCTCAACCTAAACACCAACACTTACATAGGAGTTTATTACATTAATACATATTTTTTATGTTAATAGTACATTGACTGTAAAAAAAAAAAAAAAAAAAAAAAACTTTTGTAGCTTTGTAAATTTCTTTCTTTCCAATTTGCCTTTGGAGGTGTTTAGTTTTTTTTTTTTTTTGACAACCAGCCATACCAATGGGCAGAACAAAGTAATGATAAGGTTGGTAAACAAAACATAGGCTGATTGGTTTATCTCAATTGTGGTGTACACTGGTCTTTTTTTCTCCCCTAGGCTAGTACCTTATGTCCCTAGCCAGCATAAAGAATACAAAATTAAAGCTATCATACAGTGCTGGCCTTTCGAATATTGCTACCTTCTCACAATGTCTGAACCATTCAATACCTTCTGTCCGTTATCGGTAGCCACTAATCCCATCTTTGAACTTCATTACCTTTGCAATAGATACTTCCTGAGAAATGCCACCCCTCATTACCATGGCATACTAGGTCACAGCCTAGGTTGGCCTTATGAGAGATCTGGCCCTGGCTTCACAGTAGTGGATTTACCCGTGTATTGTAACAGAAATCCAAAGTGACTTGTATCCAATACTGAACGAAAATTGATGCTACCACAGGGAAGTATTTATATTATGCACTCTTGTAAATTGGTCATAAAAAATTAGAAGTATCATGATCCATCTATTTGAACATATGAATCTCTTACTTCATTATTATAAATGTTTTTTTTCCTAAATTACGAAATGTATCATTACTAAAGACAATTCAGGATTAATGTTATTACATAAAACTGCCATAGTATATGAGAGGATATTGTTAATATTCACATTACTTCTATACCTAAGTCGGTAAAATTTCTTTCTGTTTCTACTGCATTTGTAATTAGTTTGGGAACTCATCTGTATGTTTTATAATGCAATTTTGTGTTTTGTTCCCGTTAACAATACAAAAAGTGTGCAAATCAAATTTTGATGTCTAAAATATTTTTTTTTTATAACTTATTTAACTCTACATTACCAGGGTACAGGACATGGTGGTATTTTTTAAACTTCCATAGTATATGTCAAGGGGTTAAGATTAGGTTGTATTTTCAGCTGTAATCAATGGTCCTAAGGGTCTGTTGAAAGTAGCAGTACTAGAGTGTTTAGCTTCCCCCCCCCTTTTAAATTATTTTGGAATTGTTATTTTCAGTTGGAAACATGGAAAACTGGCTAATTTCTCTATACTCACAATCTCTGCGTCAGTCTGGGTTATATGCTGATTCATGGAGTTTCCACATCTCTTGTAATGGGAGCCACACAATAGATTTTAGTCAGTAAGTAGGGCAGATTTGAGTGTCTTCGAGACATTACGGGGCATAGGGTTTGCTTGTGGGAATGTTTTTTTACAAAGCTCAGGAACCCCTATCTCTAAAACATCAAAGCTATGTTAAATAGGCATTATAAAAAACATACTAAAAACTTTCACAGCTATAAATAAAATATTTACTCTTGATGTTTGATATTTTCTAGTTTTCTGTACAAATCTCTACTGTAGACAAAACCAGGGAATAAAATGCTGATTGACAAGTCAGATGTACCCTATTAAAGCACCTACTTATTAAAATGACATTTTATGCAGAGAAATATGGGTAATGTCAGACTTTATTCAAAGATGAAGGTTCTGATGGTGACATGTTGATCCCTGCTTCACTATTAAAAGGTGACTGACCTAAACAAAATGAGAATATTGGTGATCTCAAATGCATGAGGACACTGTGTATTTACTGGAGTGACCTAAAAAAAACCTAAACCAAAAGTTAATGTTGCAGTGGACAACAAATTGCTTCATTTTGAAATGCATATTGATGGTTTTATTCTTTAGAACTGCAATTGCCATTATTGATGTTGCTTAATAGTTGTAACGTTTATAATAATATATTTCAATCTTCCGCCCCACTGGCAAATGTAATACAATTAAGCAAAGTGAACTCATTTTATTTTGGAAATTATATGTATTACATTTTAATGTTTAAGTGTTCTTAAACAGTTTTAGTTAGTAATTTTACAAGCAAAATTGCTGGTTACTGACAAATAGAATACTTTCCACTTAGAAAGTGTAGGAAAATAGATACATGAATATTTTTTCCCTTTCTATTGCTTTGTTATTTAGGTTTTTTTCCAATGCCTGCCTTGTCCTCTTCATAGGTTGTAGGAATTTTAGGTAACCTGTTTGAAGCTTAATACCTTTCTTGGTTTTTAATAAATTGCTGTTTGTTTCACCCTGTCCCTTCTAAAGCTAAATTTTTAATAGGAAGGTTTGCCTCCATTGTAATCGCCTAATGCCATCTCAGTTTTGTAATAAGAAAAGCTGCATCATCTGCGTACTTGTAGGTGAGAATAAGCCTTAGAATGTATAACAATAAAAAAAAAAAATTGTATCTGTTGAGACTTCTGAGACCATCATACAAACAAGAAATAGTGAATTCTTCTGTTCTTACTGTTTTCTTTGTTTATGCAGGTATCTCGAGCTAGAAAGTAGTGGCCATCGAAATGAAGTCAGATTGCACTATCGCTCAGGGAGTCATCGATCTCAGACAGAAGTTTTTCCTTATATTCTGGCAGATGATAAATGGCATAGATTTTCCTTGGCAATCAGTGCATCCCATCTAGTTCTCCATGTGGATTGTAACAAGTAAGGGCTAATGTACATCTTAAAAGCTATTTTTGTTTTTTTGTGATCCCTTCTATATGCTAAGAAGGCATATATTATATGAGATCCATCAGCTGGCAACTGAATTAATGCATTTAAGAAGGCAGTTCATCAATTTCTTGGTAGCAAATGATGATCAATTTCTCAAGGGCATAGACATTTTTTTTTCCAAGAAAATAAGTTCAGCTTAACCAATAGCGTAATTGTTTTTTGCTCGTAAAATCAGTTATTCCAATTTAATAATGAATTAATACTTAACTTGAATTCTGTTCAATAGGATTTATGAAAGAATAATTGAAAAGCCGTACATGGATATTCCTTCTGGTACAACGTTATGGGTTGGACAAAGAAACAATGCTCATGGTTACTTCAAGGTAGGTTATTACCTGTATGTATCATATAGTTTTGTAATTGAAGGAGAAATTAATTTACAGAAGCTGATGTTCTATAAAAGTACCAAAATATAGTGTCAGCATTGGCCATGATAATAGTCTGGTTTGTTCTTTTATTTTGAACAATTACCAGAAAGATAACTGTAGTTGCTTGAACAAAGACATGTTCCCTTAACACACTTATTGTACTACTGTATTACTACTGTAATATAATATTTGCTTATACATTATGTATATAATATGTAAGGCAAAACTCCATGAAACAATATCTATATTATAAAAAATAGCCAATTTAATCAAGCTTATAAAAGCAGCTTTCTGATGTAAGTTAGAAATTTGCCAAAGTAGTTTTTTTATTCTAAAAAATTAGCATCACTCAGCCCAATTTCTAGGAGTCCCAGCCTGTGAATGAACTGTGAAAAAAGAAGCGGTGATGAGCTTATCTTTTTTTCACCGTGTTCAGTGTGTTCTCTTCCTATCAGCACATAAGGCCACTTTGAGGTACACACTGCTAGCACTGGATTGGACCCACTTTTGCGTTCAGAACTTCTGTATTTCTTAATGGCATGAATTCAGAAAGGCTCTGTAAACATTCCTCAGGGATTTTAGTCCATATCAACCCAAAAGCATTACAGTTGCTGTAGATTTTTCATAACTCATTATTATGTTCAAGAAACTATTCTGAGATGATTTAAGCCTTGTGAAAAATGTGGGCTATCCTACTTGAAGTAGCCAGCAAAAGATATGGTACATTTTACATCTTCTTCAAGGTTTAATGTGTTGTACATTCAGAGATGCTCTTCTGTGTACTTTGATTGTACCCGGTGGCTATTAGAAATACTGTTACATTCTATTAGCTTGAACCAGTCTGTCCAGTTGACTTCTGGCATCAACAAGGCATTTTCAACTTGCCGCTCACTGGATATTTTCTCTTTTTTGGACCTTTCTCTAACCTCTAAAGTTGTTTGTGCATGAAAATCCCAGCAGATCAGCAGTTTCTGAAAAGTGCGGAACAGCCTCCCTGGCACCAACAACTATGCTATGTTCAAAGTCACTTCTCCATTGTGTTCGAATTTCAGTGGATTGTCTAGACAATGTCTACATCCTTAATGCATGGCTGCCTTGTGGTTGGCTGATTAGACATTTGTGTTAACAAGCAGTTAAACAGGTGTACCTAATAAAGTGGTTGGTGAGTGTCTATATGTAATAATAATAAGAGCAGCAACAATTTACATCTGTCTAGAATTTACCTTTAATCTTAGTATTATCAATTGCACAAAGATGTATTTTGTGCTACTAACAATAAACATGTCATCTAATGTATTGGACAACAAAATCATTTTTGAAAAATTGTTTCAGTAGCTCTTCTAAAATAAAAATTCTATTGATGAAAGTGACTTACTATACAATCTGCTTAAACAGCCTTAGCTGGCAACTATTAATTTTGCTTTACCATAGTTTTAGCAATAGAGTTTCTTCTCGGGCAATGTAGAATTTCATTATACAAACATTATTACATATTCAGGATGTTCTCTCTTTGTTTCCTATTATTTTACTCTAGGGAAAGGCAAACATATATAAGTATTTTATCTCTCAGGTGGGTTTTACAATGTGAAAAATGTGGTCTTCTATCTCCTAATGGCAGTGTTATTTATGTTCCAGCCGCTTTATAGGGTAAACATAGCATACCAACCAGTTAGTTTTTGTTTTATTCTCTGAAAAATGTCTTGTATTTTCCGACCAGCTTTCTTCCACAGTTATAGTTCAGAAATGCTTATTTTTCTTTTTTAAAGGTTTATCTCATAATTGTGTACACTACTTCAGTATTTTTACATGCACAACAGCTTAATGTAACACATCTTAAACAATGATTATGTAAATATGTAAACCTAAATGTATGGTACAAAACTAGGGACCCTTTGTAAGGCATAAAAAAATAATAAAATGCAAAATACATACAAAAAAACACAGTAATATGCAAGGCAACTGATTTCCTAATCTATGTAAGGGATGAAACCATTTAGAATCCGATTATTTTTTGACATGATTGTTCTTGCAGATTAATTGTTTACAAAATGCTTATCGGCAGGACTGGAAATTTGCCAAGCGAGTATAGTGCTGTTCAGGCAGATGCAAGGCATTTAACAGCCTTTAGTGAGTTGTAGGAGCGGGGAAATCAAGCTAGAATGAATTTAACTTTGCCCTAGTAACCCAGGAGCAACTAACCGTTCCGTCAGTATCCTCCCTTTTCCTAGATCTGAGATGCCACACCACCTATGTGTTAATATTAACTTTGATGCTGGGCATACGCTATGAGGAGACAGTTCAGCAACTAAACATACTGTCAACAATTTTTTTCACCAAGGTAATAAAAACAAACAAAAAGATGTGAAGATTGTACAGATCATGTGCCAAGTCTAAACAAACCCCTATCCCAAATTTAAAATAATGTACCGGTATATACTCTTTAAAAAGTTTATTTTAGGAAACGTATTCTTTCTTACTCTTGACTGCATCCCCAACTTAAAGCAAGGCAGCTAAAACTCCAGGATCTTCAGCAGATGACACCACTAGGTTAGAACCCAGTAAATATTGAGGCTTTTGGACCAACATGGCTGCCTTTCAAGCAGTATCTTCAGAAGGGGGAACCCTAATGGTTTAATTCTGGTAACAACTCAGACTTGTCTTTTCAGACAATTTATGCAGGCAGAAGGAGCATTTACCATACAGTGTAGAAAATACACCTCTCATGAGTCACGATTAGCCTAGTACATGCATCATTATGTTGATATATGTATTTATTATTTTTGTACTAATTGTTTCACTGCATTCTTCTTGGCTTGCATTCATCATGATGGGGAGGAATCAATATAGTTATATGCTTTAGGGAAACGTAAATTGTTTTATTTACCATATAAGCAGCTTTCTGTTGCCTGCCATGGACCTTTAATTGGACTCTGTGGCACAGCTAGAAAATAGATTTTATGAAATATAGAACAATGTAGTTATCAGATGGCATCATGTAATGTGTTACAAAATATATATGGTCTGTGTCTCGTCCACAGGGGATCATGCAGGATCTGCAGATTGTTATCATGCCGCAAGGATTTATCTCACAGTGCCCTGATCTAAATCGCAGTAAGTATACACATTTTTATTCAGTTATTACAATGATAAAAGAATAGAACGTTTTAATGTTCTGCAGGTTGACCTACATTTGTTTGTTATTTCAGCATGTCCAACATGTAATGACTTCCATGGACTGGTACAAAAAATTATGGAATTGCAGGATATTTTAGCAAAAACATCATCAAAGGTAAATTGAAAGCAAAATATGCATATCCTACATTTTAAATATACCCACTATTTAAATGTTTGTACTCCTCTTCATAATAAATTACACTATTTAAAATATAGTCTTTGTCTAAATTTGGGGGTCAGAAAGTGGCTTGACCATTGTAGTGAAAATGTGTAGCCTGTGGATTTTTTAAAATTCATTAAACAGCCTTGTTACTGTTTACATTTTTTATGTATTTTCTGATGTTTCCAATGCTTTTATTGGTATTAAAACACTAAGAACTGCAGTGTGATCAGCACAGTAAATTCAAGCCAAATTTATGTAGGTTGAAATTTATGTTAAATTGTTTTCTGTAAGTTTGGAGAACTGAAATACATAAAATATAAAATGTTGTTTTTTTGTTAGGATGAATGGTATTATTTGTACCAAGATGAAGGCATATTAAATACCAAAATATAAAGAAAATGTAATTGATAAAAAGGAAATGTCTATATATGAATGCATCAGTTTGTATAGCGTTCCAGAAAAGTTTTTGTTTAGTTTACAGTATTGGCTCGTTTTCTTTTATGAAGAGTAATATATTCCTAAATATTCTTATCTTTCTATTCCTAAATATACTTATAAAGTCATAGTTGGCCCCCCCCCCCCCCCCCCAAAAAAAAAAAAAAAAGCCTCATGTGAAATACTGGCTGCATTTGGTTTGCTTTGTATTTGCATTGCAATTCTTTGGGTCTACACTACCGTATTTACCTTGGACTTAACCAGGTACAATACAGCATTCTATGGTCAGATATGTTTAGCTAAGTGCGGCTTTAGCAACCTACTTGTGTCTACAACAGTTATCGCTAATGTCAACCAAAACAATACTTGCCAAATTAATACCCAAGGCAACTGTACAATTACCAGTGTTTACATAATCTCAAAGCAATACAACTAATAAATAGGCCAGCCATCGATGAACTACTGTAAAGTATTGTGAAATAAATTAAGTGACACCTAATATCATTTAACGCCTTCCTGTCCAGGGTCCCTACATTTTTCCTCTGCAAGATGCCCTGTACTGAAGACAATTTCTTAGGCATCCCATCGCAGACCAAATGACCAGATACAGCTGCCCTTTCAGATACAGCGATTGGGAACCAAGCCTCATCGTTGCCATCCACGTTATCTCCAAATCTTCCTAGTGATCACATAGAAGCCCTTGTCTTATAAAAGGCACTTAAGCAAACAGCATTACTATAGTTAAAATAGGCTTGTGAAAAATAAACCTTTTTAACCAGTCTTGTATTTTAGGCATGCCGCACTCTTCCACAAAAACTTTAATAAAAGACATAGCTTGGGTAGCTGCTGTTTTATGCTACAGTCCATAGAAAGAGTAGTAGGTTAATGAGTTCTGGCAATACCTTTTTCAGATGTGCAGTAGTTGAAAACCAGGTAGTTGGCAGTTTTGTGAGTTAAGTGCAGCGTTTGACAACACTTTGTCATGCATTTAGGTGTATTTTCGGTTTTAGTGTGGTTCATTGCACCACAAGGGATTATGAGCTCTCTCCACTTTTCTAGCAACTTTTACAAACAAAAGGCTTCAACACAACCACATTTAAATGGAACCCATCCCTATTTTAAGTCAATGGAGGCGTTTGTATGCTCAAGTGCAGCCAGAACCGACTCTGTCACATACAGAAACCGCACTGCAAACCATTGCAATGGGAACACAACCACATGCAAAAATGTCCAACCTGGTTCCTACCTACTCCTGTACAGCTAAATAGGGCAGTTGACATAGTGATTGGACATTTACCACGTGTCTGAAATTAGCCTAAAACTCCTAGTGTTATATCAACTCTGCAATTGTCTGAATATGTCCTTACTATAAAATTACATATGGCATGATTTTTAAATTATTTTACGAAAATATCTAACATACAGTAGAATATGTAGATAGAAATAATTTCTTATCCATAACTAATATTCTGTAAACAATGTATAACATAAGATAAAAACACTGTGCATTTTTGCATATTCATTCTTAATTCCAAGTGCCAGGATAATATAATGCAAAGAGAGGAAGAAATATTGGATTGTAAATTTAGGACCAATAAAATGCATCATCTGCAAAAATCTTTACAGAATAAAATTTTAATGAAACGGTGTTAAATAATTTTTTTCTCATACATATTCATGCTTTTGTACATTCCTAACAAATCAATATAGAAAACCAGTGTGGGATTCTTAGTTTATAATGCTGACCTGTACAGAATGATATGGTAGGGAAGAAATCTTCTGCTATAGCAGGTGCTACTGGTTAAAAAATGGAATAGTCTCATCTGCAGAACAACAAAACTATTAAATCTGAAAGGTTTGACATACATCGAGTGTGTTAAGTATATCAAAATAGGCTTCTCCAGTTCTTTCCAATTGTGCTGCAGCATAGAAAAATGTGTTACCTGCTCCCCTCTGAGTAAGAATATAACTGCAGGAATGACAGCTGCCAAAAGCCACACGCACATTTGAGTCCAGAAAGCCTATTACATTTTTTCAAGGCATAAGGTGTGGTGCTGGAGCATCCCAAATGACATGACTGTATAAGGCACCTTGAAAACTATTCAGGGTGGAGGAATGCCACCAATTAGACATTTAACTCCCATTTAATGTGTATGTAAACTAAATCAATTTTCAGTACCTTTGCATCTTTACCAAATGAAATTGCAACAATATATTTGATTTCAAAACCTTTTTTGGTTTCATATTTGCAATTTATGAACCATTCTTGCTGAAGGATGCCAACGCTTTTTAGCTCAGCTTTAGCTATATCACCCTAAGTTGGACTGCAAGCAGTTGTTCTGAATAACTATTCTTTGAATAGTTCTGCTGTAGTTGTTAGTCCTGTGATGTTCTTCTACTGAATATGTCCAAATCCATTCTTTTGTGTACATAGGGTTCATCACACAATCTCTAAACATGCTTAAAAAAGAGTAAAGCTACGTACACACTTCCAATTATTATCGTTGGAAAACAAACGACGAACGATCCTGCACGATATCTACGAACGATCGTATAGCACCGATGCTGCACATAGAGATAACGACACGATCGTTCGTAGATATTGTACATACAATAGATACGATCGTTTGAGCGATACAGGGAGTGACGTGCACGACAGGAAGTGAACGAACGTTCGTTCGTCACGCATGCTCAGACCATGGACGATCAACGAACGATCGCAAACACAAACGATGTTCAACGATCGTCGTCCAATCCGATCCGCCGGTCCGGTCGTTCGTTTCCAACGACTTTCCTCGTTCGTTGGCGTCGTTGGTTACTTTTTTAACGAACGATTTTTGCCCAATCGATCGTTCGTCGTTCGCTTTGAACGATAAAAATTGGAAGTGTGTACGCACCTTAAGTTCACTGTCCTTCAGACTTTAAGTAAGCCTGGACTGTGGCCAGTGAGATTTGAAAATGTTCAAATGTCAGAGGGCCTATGAAATGCTCCAGGGTTGGTGAGCAAAGATATTAAAAAATGCCCTGATAGCTGCAGATAGAAGAGGGATAATGCACCGTTGTTGTTGTTAGTCAGTGGGAGGCATAGTGCCCCAATATTGGCACGATATACTGAGTTTTAAAAGATAGTGCCCCATCATTGCTGTCAATAGGACAAGGAGTGTCCTATCATTGGTGCCAGGCCAAATAATACAGATTTATCATTGGTGTCAATGGGAGAAATAATGCTACATTGCTGGTATCTGTATACAGTGGGTTGTAGTTTGGGAACCACTTGTCTAAAGGATAAGTTCAACCTAAGAAGGGAATCAAATACATAGGCAGCTTGAATGGCTTAATGGATAGCACTCTCATCTTTGCAGCACTAGGCCACAGACTTGAATCCCCAGTCAAGACTCGTTTTTTTGTGTGGGTTTCTGCCTGAGTTTCCTCCCACATCCCCTAAAACATGCAATTAGGCTAATCGGCTTTTCCTCAAAATTGTCCTTAGCCATTTGGTATTAATATAGTCTATGGTTCTAAAGTCTAAAGTTCTGTGTAATATGTTGGCGTTATATAAATTCTGGCTAATAATAATAAAAATATACAAAGACAGGGGCAAGCCCAGATTTATGTGTAACAAAAAATAATGCAATCCTGTCTAGTTTACAGTGTTCTACAAAGCACTTTAAAATAAAGAATAATCATAAGTACTTTTTAAGAAGACAATGCTATACTTTAAACATTTATATTGGAGTACATTTTGAATAGCTTTTTCCTTTTTTTAAAACTTGATTGGTTATACTGTTGCTTGTATTTCTATAAAGGCTGTTAGGAGTTCTTTATGTACACTAGCTTGTATTGTGCATTAAACGTTCACTAATGCTAAATAAAATGAATACATAGTAGTCCCTCACTTGATATTTCTGCAGCAATGTGTTACAGCCAAATAGAAGTACATCTTACGTGTCTTTATGAATTATTGTTTATATTCATATTTCATTTACTGGTAATATTTTGGGTAATAAAAAACAAAAACAAAAAAAAAACCTAAAGGCTAAACAGTGGCTGTTTAAGTTGTCCTTGGGACAGGTTGTGTTCACATGGTAATCACTGTAGTTGCACAGAACCTGTCATTTGTTTATGTTGCCACAGATGACTTTTACTTTGTGTGTATTATTATGGAATTATGGAAAATGTTGTTTGTGTCATAAGCCTATTTTTCTTGTTTGAAATATTCTTGCAGCTGTCAAGAGCTGAGCAGAGGATGAATAGGTTAGATCAATGCTACTGTGAGAGGTCTTGCACGGTAAAGGGCATCGTCTACAGAGAGCTGGAATCCTGGACAGACGGTTGTAAGAAATGTACATGCATGGTATGGCTTTCTCTTTAACATGCATTTATAAAAGGTTGACATTTTGTTACAGCATGGTGTTTAATCTGTCATTCATATTTACCCTCTCCTCTGAGAGCAGTGCATAAAAAAAAAAGTCCTCTGAGAGCATAAAACATTCAACAAAATATCACTCCAAAAAAAGCTTTCTATTTATAGTGTAACTTTTCATTTTGGTAAGTTTTCAGTGACTGTTGCAGGGGAAATTGGTGTGGTTGTTGAGCCAGGGTCGGGGATTTGCAGGGCAGGAGTAACATTATCCAAAGCCAGGGAAAGAGAGTGGTTTAACATGGTGGCAGCTTTGTCTGGGGAGGTGATTTTGGTCCAGGGTTTGCAGGTACTGTACCACTCACTGCCGCCATATTTACACTTTATCGGGCTGCTTCAGGTAGAAAATACTTGTAGTGTCTCCCTTGAAGTAGCGGTTCACTGGCATAAGGAATTGATAACTGAACTGCAACCTCATGGCCATTCTGAACATAGCTGGTGCCTTGCAAGTATTTTTTATAACCACAGTTTCACCCTTAAAATAATCCCAAAAGCCGATCAGGGTACTGAAATTACCCAAGCTGGCATCTAACCATTGAGGTCCTTTGTTAAGAGAGGCCCTTATCTGTAATGAACCCCAGGATGTCAGAGGCCATGTGGGCCCTATAACTGCTTACATCTCCATTTAATCATTTATAATAAGAATGCGTTATTTTATGTTTCCCCTACAATATATAACAAAACATAGGAATAGCATATACCTGGTAAACCTGTTACCATAAATTAGACTTAGACAATTCCTCAAAGATTCTAAGCATCTTGCTAACCAACCCACACCAAGCATGGAGATACAAACTTTTTTCTGGTCTGCATACTTGTTTGAGATCAGAGATTCAAAGGCAATAAAATCTAAGCAATTGGAAAACAATTATCAAAACTACGTTTTTAGAAGAATGGTATAAATTGCATCCCCATATATTGGTTTAAAGTTATTAAGTTATCCAATAAGTCTTGCTCTACTGGGTTGTATTGTGAGGAAACCTGTGTGACAACCCAGAAAAAATTACCGAATAACTGGTGTTCTAGAAATGTCTTCTAAGAGAAGCAGAACTGCCTACAAAAGTGCTACTTGGGTCTCTATTTATAAAACAGGGAATCTAACATTCCCTGGTGGGACTCATTACTGCCATTGAAACACAGATTCCTAGAAGGAAATGTTTGAGGGAATTTCTGATTCTGTTTTATAAATAGTTAGGCATCTAGTAGTTGATATGGCATTTTTCTGGTGCCCCCAAGATATGCATTACAAATTGGGTCCCAATTTGCAGAAATGATATTTGGTAGTACCATTACAACATTTACAGTGCATTTTACATGCTTTTAGAATTCTATTGAACTTCAGATCCCATCTCTGTGTTTTGTTACTTGTCAGTGTAGAGTCATTTAATTTTTGCCTAGAAAAGTAAAGGAAAAGGAATATTTTACAGCATGGCTGGTGTACTTGTCATCAGGTAAAGAAAATCTGTGTTCACTGCTCTTATAGTAGTTATGCAACTCCCCCTAAAGCAATAAAGGAAATGTCCATTGGTTTCTTCCATTTCAAATCTCAGTAATACTAACTAGCTCAATGACAACTTGCATCATACATCCTATTAATATACTTCATAACGCAATCCTCAAATTGTGCCACCTATGAAATCACTTGGATTCTCTACTGACCCTGAAGAGTGCTGAACACAGTATTGAGCTCCACTCAGATCTCTCTTTCCCTCAATTCTAGTGTAAAAACCTTGAATCAATTACCGTGAGGAAGGAACTGGGCATATTCCCATGGAGTGGTAGAGAGTGGATATGTGTTGAGCTAGAAACCTTGCATCCTGTCCTAAAATTGCAAGAGGAAAAAAAAGGAGAAATGAATAACATTTCTAACATGGGAGAGTTGTCGAAGGAACAGATGTACCTGTTGGAGGATTAAATGTTAAAGAATACCTGCCATGGAGGAACTATGGTAGCAGACATTGACTTCCATCTGTAAGAAAGAAGGCTACCTGTTTTATATTCTGATTTACTGTTTAGAATGCTTCAGTTAGGCTGCATACACACGTGCAATAATTGTACTTGGAAAGGTTCTTTCACGATCCTTTCCAACGACAAACGATTGCATGATGCATGAACGAGTGCTGAACATGTACATGTACAGCACCATTCTGCTCTATGGAGAGGGGAGAGAGAGAACGACCGGAGAACATGGGACCAAGTGCTGCAAAGACAAAAGTGCTAACCTCTGAGCAAACCATGCTGCACATCCCAGGTTTGCTTCATCTCTTGCTCTGATGACAAATCAAAATGTTTTATTTCCCCTCACTTGATGTTTTAATGATAATGATAACCAGGAACAATAAGAGGTGAATCTCAGACAGAAAATCTTCCCCTTCCCTATTTTATCTTTATATTTGTCTTGTCTTGGGTATATTTTCAGGGTTGTAATTATCGGCACATAAAATACAAAATGAAATGTTAACTTCCATATTCTTTTATGGTTTTGATTTCAAAGGGAAACATTGCGGGATGTTTTAGCATATGCACAGTTGCTGACCTACCGTAGTAATAATCATTCCATTTTTATTTAATTTTTTTAGCTTTTCAAAAGCTACTTTTCCAACATATGTTTACACATTGTTTCTTCATTTTATGCACTGTTGTTTACTCAGACGTGTGGTCTGTTGAAGATGGCTCATCTCAAGGGATCTGAATTTGAAAGGCAATCAATGGCATGCTATGAATGTCCTAGAAACCAAACCAGATCATTTGATAAAGGCAAATTTAGGTCACGAAAGTATGGAAGAGAATGTTCTTGATTTATCACTACTTCAATGTAATAATAAACATGTACATGTTTTACACAGCATTATACTTGTTTGTGATTTTCCAAGAATCTACTGCAACCCTTTCTATGCAATACATCTAAGAGGCAGCAATAAAAGATTGAAATGGTTTGTACATGTAGATGCACAATACTCTTAAATCCTAATGCACATTTTAATCTGTGCAGGCACATAGTATTTCATTTAAAATGTCAGGTTATTGAACAAGGTTTTAACGCAAGAAGCTGAGGTGATGGAGAGAAAATTACAATTCAGATCTGATTTAAACTGGATAAACAGATTACAAACCCTTAATCTTTAAGATTTCATAAAGTATATATTTTAGCCAGGCTTTTCTAGTTTAAATGCTTTTATCAGGTTTTCCTTTTTTATGTTTGTATCACACATCCTTGCTGTGTGAAATAGTTTCCTTAGGGGCAAGGTTAGATGGGCACTTTTCCCACTGTGTTAAACAATTAAACTAAATGCTACTGAGCACATTCAATAGCATATAACTAGTGTTTTCCCTGGTCCTGTCACATTATATATGGACCAATATACTATATAGGCCAATGTGACAGGGAGAACTTTTCTGTTATTGCCGTTTCACAACATTTTTCTTCTTTTCTTCACCATACATCTGTAGCAAAGAAGAAAACTATGCTAACATATATAATAAGTGCCTGTCTTGTAATCACAAACATCTATTTCTATTAGTGACTGCAATCTAGTAATGCCCATAAATGATTAAGACTTTAAAAGATAACAGGGTAGTTATTTTGAGAATAAAATAAATGTAATTAAATTGTTATGAACTGGGATTGATAGGGTACTGCCATTGGTGGTTTCCAAATGTTATATGGCTGCATGTACCGGTCTTCTGTACTTTAGTGTCATATACATGGAACAAGAATTTTGTAAATGTTTGTTAGAATGCAATATCTTTATATTTGTTCTGGGTAAGCTACCTGGTTTGGAAGCCAAAGCAACAGCATGACAGTCAGGAGACATACAACGTTAGGGCAGCATTGGCACCTTTCATTATTCTTTTATGACCGATTGCCTAATGTGCATGCTTCTGTGATAAATCCCTTAGAGAAACCCTTTTATCAGACCATCCAGCAACAATTTTTTAATAAGTTTATATGATGGTTTAACATTTGTCATCCTTGTATTATTTATTTACCTGTAACCAACACCCTAGCCTGTTGTAATCTGTGCCATTGTTTTTAGTAAGTAACTTGATTTCTATATGCCTGCATAATAACATTCACTTTTTATTGGTATATTGTGTTCCTATTCCATATAAAGGAAATAAGGCTCCAATCAACCTAACTCCTTTAGTTAAACAAAAGTATTATAAATCTACTGAAAATGATAATGTTACCTGTAAAGGTGTTGTTCAAACACAATCTTGTATAGCTACATGTAGGGCTAAATTTATAAAGCAGGAAATCGGACATTTTCTCAGACATTGTAGGTCCACATTTTTCATTGTCAGTAATTGATTGATTCTCCACCAGTGAATGTTTCAGGGAATGTCAGATTCCCTGCTTTTTTTATAGATCCCATAGTGTGTTTAAGATATGACAAATTATATAAACTGTTTCATTTACTTACAGAATGGAACTGCTCAATGTGAAAATATAATCTGCACAGAACCAACCTGCCCAGCTTATACTGCACCTGCATTTGTTCCTGGTAAATGCTGTAAGGAATGCCAACGTAAGTGTATTTCACTACATCTGTAATTGCATTACTTGTATTCAAATGTATATTTTATGAATATTGTTGTATTATTATCATGCATAAATTGTGAAATTGAATTTTCATTCTTTGTTCAGATATATTGCTTGCTCTCAATAGGGAAGTCTTCACTGATGTTGGTTATCAAAAAACCATATATATGGTTTTAAATAGCACTCATGTTCAAATTTAAATGACATTGCAAGGTACTAATACTCTAGGTAACACAACTCTGATACACAGACCTTGCAGTGCACCACAGTGCATGGCAGCAGTTCAGTTCTTCACTTGTATTTGTAAAATCTATTGTAAACTACTGAGTTCTGGTACCAACAAGCTTTTTGCAAATAGAGGTAAGCAGAAGATATCTCCTCAAGCCTCAAGAAATGGTGGGGCTTTTACAGATATTTTATTATATGTTATTATATATTATGGTAATCATCATTAGGCATGTAGGTAAAGAAGGTGTTTTTTATGGACCTTGCACAATATTAATAGATTGTTTGGAACCATTTGCTTTGAAAGCTTTAATAATACCTGTCACAATTGGTTGCAATTTTAAAAAGTAGGTGTGAATATTTTATTGCTTTTAAACATAATTGTGATTTGTAGTTTACTACTTTTTATTGTTGGCTAGGTGATTCATTTTATATATCAACAGGCAAATGTGGTTAAAAAATATAGATCAATCAGTTAAAAAATTCTCTGAGACTGGTCATTATGTAAGCATGTTTTTTATTTTTGGACAGTAGGTCTGACCCTTAAAAAATGACATGAAGCATGAAGTGCACATTTTATCGAGCATAGTAAAAATATAATAACACTTTTTAGGATTATGAATGAGGGGGTTAAACCTCTCTTCTACTGATCTATTTACAATGTAGATCTTTTTTCTGTTTTACCCTCCCAGATCTGTACTCTTCATGCAAATGTTGAAGGCAGTCGAGTTTTCTGATTTGCCTTTGTTATAACTGAAATCTCAACACAGTTAATTGTTACATAAAAATCACACTTCCCCTAGCTGTTTATTTAGCTACTGTTTACTGTAAAATCTGTGAATGCAGGCAGGTAGTGTACAGGTAATTGTGTAAGCAGCTAATATGAATACTAAAGATGGAAACAAATGTAAAACAGCTAATAAAAATTCTTTTTAAGATTTCAAAACATTGAATTTAATATTGATACTAGTACTGCTGTCAAAAAATTACAAAGTTATTTATGGTCACTGAAATATCAAGGTTTGTTGTATAATCTAAGAATCCTAAGTACAGGGCATACAAATGTTCTTCTTGCTACACATTATAATACTTCCAACTCCAAATATGTGGATTATTGTAAATAACATGCTTTGTAAACTGTGAGTGTTTTGGCTTTGTTAAAGCTGAAATTTGATTGGTTGTTGTCTGTTACAGTATATAATTGCTTCTTTTCATTTATTAATAAATTATTTCTCATTACTGCAGGCGTACACGCTATTTGTTCCTTGTTTAGATACATACAAGGATGCTCTAGTTCTAGTCTAATACAAATTATATTACACAGCGGTAACCTATAAAAACAATGATTCTTTAGAGACATCTGTCATAGAAACATGCCGAATAAGACATGCTAGCTATAAAACAAAAATGCTCTCTCTAAAGCAAAAGAACTAAATTATTTACATGGCTGGTAGATTCTATTTTTAGCCTTTTTTCAGAAGGAATGACGTAGAGGCTGCGGTGTTGGAGAGAGCTTCTGCGAAATCAAGAAAGCTGCAAGAATCTCATAAGCTGAAGTAGAATGTGATAATAATGTGGATAGGAAGTTGTGTTAAAGGCTAATAAAACAGTTTAAAATACCAGGTAATTGTAAAGGGTTGTGTTACTAGTTCTCTCTATGACTTTTCTTCTTGCTGTAGGCAATGGATTGCTCATCTGTATAGTTCTAAACAGTACAGTGCAGGCCACCTCCACACTATTAAAAAACACAGACATGCTGTTTTACAACCTAGATAGCACTGAATCGACCCAGTTGTCTATGGAAAACCTCAGGAATAATTGATTTATTCTCAGCAATATAGAATAGTATATACTGCTAATATATAGCCATGTTAACAGACAAAGTACATGGGATTTTACAAATTCTGAAATATATGACTAAAGCTATGTGTACTTTTTATGTGCATCTATTTGAACTATCTGCATCTGTATGTGTATTTGAAATTGTCTGTTAGCAAAGATTACAAAGACATTTAATGAACTTGAAATAAATTAGCTCTAATAATTGCACAGAGAGTAATTGCCTGAAGTATTATTAAACCCTCATTAATTAACAATAGGTATAGAAGCATAACTTATTCATTTAAAAAGTTTCTTTTTTGAATCAACTAGTGCTTATTTTAACTAAAATTCATATTATGCAGCCACTAGTAATATGCAGGCAGCTTTGTTTAAGCAAACCATTGCAATATATGTTACCTTTATTTTTGTTTTTAGTATTTATAGGAATGTGTTAAGAGCAGATACCTATTTTTGTACTCATCGTTTTCTAAATACAGTTTGCATAACCAGTTACTGCTTTGACAAAGAATAGTTAAATGCTAGGTATTGCAGTGTAGATGTTTACCACCACAATGCTCAGATTCCTTAATCCAAGATAACTAATATTTGGTGATAGACCCATTGAATGTTAGGTGCAAATTGATCTACCTAAGTGTCTTCCATTAGTGCAGGTTTGGAGGGTGAACCTGGCATCAATGTACGGAGTCCAGTCAGTCACTCATGTCTAAAGCTACGCATACACATCCAATGGTTCTCGCCTGATAATCGGTTCAGGGCCGATATTGGACGAGAATCTGGCATGTGTACAGTGCCCATCCTCCGAACGACCATCCTGGCGGATCCACAGACGATGGATGACGAATGATCGTAATGCAAGGGAAGGGGGAGAGCGCATAGTGGGGTGCTGCTCCGTCATTCTCCCCCTCACCTCTGCATAGAGCAGAACTGTGCTGTATGTACAGCACTCATTAATGCATCTTTCAGTCTTTTGTCGTTGGAAAGGATTGTGAAAGATCCTTTCCAACTACAATAATTGCATGTGTGTTCGCAGCTTTAGCCATAATCTGAAAATTTGACCTAATAGGGAGATCCTCTATCCAAGTCAGACAAAAGCATTAAGCCAAGCCAATACAAGCCGATTCAGTTTTGCTGGTAGTCTCTGCCTACCACCCAACTACCTCTGATATAAATATATTTTATATTAATATAGGTTATAAAATTGTCAAAGCTGAAAATGCTAGATGCCACCAAAAGGTCATCGGAGGCTCAAGCAGAATTTTTGCTATGGGGCCACATAAACTGAAGTTAGGCATTTGGGTGTGACACCTTTGTTGGAAGGCTTGAGCCTCCCATGACCTCTTAGTGGCATCTAGCATTTTCAGCTTTGACAATACCATAACCTATATTAATATAACAAATATTTATACCAGAGGTAGTTGGAACATTGTCAGTATAGTCGGTACAATACTAGGGATTTGGGCTAGAGGATACAAATTGTCTAGGTAGAAGAGAAAACCTTTTTTTCAGCTTTATCTGAATTTTTTTTATTATTTCAGCTCTCAGGGCTTTAATGTAAAAAAGAAAAAAGTGGACCCCATATAAAACTCTATTTTTGGGGGTCAGGTGCAAAAATTATCTTTATATTGGAGGTCACTGGGAGGATTTCTCCTCTACAGTTTCTCAGGCAAGAAAAGAGTTAATGGCTTGTGCTAGAAAAGAAAGTGTTTGTCTAGAAAGAGCTGTAAAATCTTTAAATATCCTATCTGAAAGGCAGCACCCTTTATGTTGTTGGTGCTGATCTTTATTTACCTTTTGTAACTGTTTCTTGAAAAGATGAAAGTGCTGGCCAGTATATAGCTTTTTTTTTTTTTTTTTTTTTTATAGAATAATGGTTTAGCTACCACTAAGAACAACCTTGCTGCCATAATAAGTACACAGAATGCTGCTGCTGCTGGCGTTATAAACACTTTTGCCCTTTTCCATTCTTACTTGGGGTCTCGGGAGCATTCTTTCTGGAAGGGGTTCTAGAATATTGTTTGTTGTTGCATTACACTGGCACTTCTTTCAGAATGACATCCATGGCATTTCATTAAATTAACTTCCTGTATGTCAGCAAAATGTGTGGCAACTGAAACATAATAATAGAATGGACAGTAGGGTCAGTCAGTTTGACAAACCCTAGCTTTAAGCAATGTCAAATTTCTTTTTTTATAATTGTTTACGCCAAATAAATGTATTAAGCTGGATGCAAGCCCATGCCTCTTGGGAAACACAGAAAAGTCAACTTGGAACAATTTATTGCAATATAAACTATGTCACAGCAGTAAGCTGAAGGTGTGAAATGATGGAATGATTTTGCTTTATAAAAACAATACAATAAAAATGCAGTTTGTGTTTTTTTTTTTTACATTGGATTCTATTGCCAATTCATAACAGGAAAGTTTCAAGTGTGGAATGACAAAATTCTGTCAATATGTGATGACTTAAGTAACATTTTTTTTATTGCACATACACTACCAGTCTTTATTAGTTACATGGTCAAAGAATATAGCCTGTTTGTGACAGCTCTGTTTCTAATTTCAAAACTGAGCTTCTTTGACTGGAGCTATACAATCTTTGTACCATCTTTTAGCTTTACCAAAACTACAGTATATAGTATGTGGAAAAGCCTATATGATGAATCAATGTTTATCAAATCAGACGAGCCATTGTACTACATAGTTGTTGTTAGATCTAGAAGAAATTGTACAATTAGAGTTTAACGGTTACCTTTATATTTGAAAACCTATTATTTTTATATATATATATATATATATATATATATATATATATATATATATAGTATAAATAGGGTCCACAAAAAATGATTTTTGGAAAAGCACAGTTATGTCAGGTTTTCTCATATAAAATGTACTTTGCATGTGGTTTGGTAATTCATGTGAAAATATTTAAGGTGTATTAGTGGGTACACTTGCCATGTTATTTGTTACGGTGTAATGATTGGGTGCTGATGCTTGAGATTGCTATTCTCCCCTCTGAAATTTAATTGATTTCTCTTACTGTCTTTAGAAATGTCACTAAGCCTCTTGTTTACCCCTGATAATGGGACCCAACATTCTCCATACTGTAAAATATACTCACATTTACAGCTGAGGAAAATAGAACATTATGATGGTGGCTTGTGGGAATTCTTTATCACAGAACTTCTTTCCTCTCCCTAAAACACATGGGATCATCTTCCTCACTGGAATTTCTTGCTGCTATAAAGGGAAAAACAAAACTCACTGGGGGATTAGAATATATCCATGGCATTATGGGGAAGTAAAAAGTACTCATACTTGGACAGACTTGCACAAGCTTTTTTAGAATAAATCTTTAAAATGTATAGGAATGTTGCCTTTTGCAGATTTCACTAATACTTTTTTAAAGCCAAAACGCAAATTATGCATAACTATGTAAATTTTAAATTATATCTTTGGAACTGAATCCTTCAAATTTAAAAGTGATTATGTAGCTATTCAGTTTCCTGTTAAGGTCCTACAATTGCTCGCCACCTAGATGCATTTATCTACATGTATCATTTAGATAATTGATTTCTTCTGTAATGCAGGAATGGCTTGGGAATGTAGGCTGGCATGTATTTTTCTTCCTATTTTGGGCGTCATATGGTTACATCCAATTGGCCCTTCCACTTGCTAAATTTTACCTGCAGAGTAATTATCCCTTGGCAAAGATCCCAATTTTATTTTTGCTGCTTCTGTCCAGCTGGCCAGATTCCCTACAACTTCTCTCTAATTGAGTATACAGACCATAATTAAAACCTCTCAGTGGTTCATTGGGCCACATTTATAAAGAAATGGCATTCTTTCCCTACTGTTTGATCTGATTGACACTTTTACAACTCGTATGATCAGATTTTGTAAAGTTGTGATCACTACTTTGATTGCCATTTTGTAGTACTTTGTGTGGTAATCCAATTTTTATTCACTTTTAAAATACACTCCCGATTTCTATTGTTTTTTTTATAGATATGGCATCTATTAAAGCTGTGTCCTTCATAGGCTCTTATAAAAGTGTCTTATAAGAGTGCCAGTAAATAGATCCTGAGGCGATTCTTGAACTGGCAATAATCGGGTCAGTCACTTTTATGAGTGGGGCCAACAAAATGCTGACATATTTATTTTACTGAAATAACACTTTTGTGGTTATCCAGTGGATCACCATTATATCCATTGGCGCCTATGTCTTTTACACTTTGACAGAAAATAAAAATAAAAAAATATATATTTTACATCTTCTAAAATGATAAAGATATTCACATGGAAAAAGTAAAAATGGCTAAGCCTGTAAATGTAATGGGAGACCTATTGCTGTGGATTTTTACTAAATTGTTTTCTGTAATTGGGTCTCCGTGATCATGGTTCACAGTGAATGTCTTCTGAAGCATCAAGATTGTTTCTCTTGCAATGTTTGGCAAATTCACTCTCACAAATACACGTTGTCACAAACTGTATAGAAGTTTACAGATTGCTTTATCTGCTATACTCAGGGGAGAGTCTAATAGACTAGCTCAGAGGGAAGATAGGGGAAACACAGAACCCAGAGTGAAGTACATGAAGAGATATCACTACTTTCTTTTTATGACAGAATAGGTATTCTTTTGCGTTTATCTACCTGCAGTTTTCAATTTCCATAATACAAGGGAATTCTTTGTCAAAAGAATCTGACGGCTTGGTTAGGTGCTTAAAACCAAACTCCAGAATCATACCACAAATGGCATAGTGTAGGAAAGAAGTATAAATCTGTCTGCCATATTTGCTTTTTAAAATTATACTGTATATGACCCATAGTATCAGCACAGATACTTTGCCCAGTAAACGTTTTTGTGCTGGCCCATACATTACATCAAGGGTGGCCAACAGGTGGATCGCGTTCTACCGGTAGCTCGCAAAGGCAACGTGAGTAAATGGCGGAGCCCTGCCTTTCAAAATAAACTCCACTGCGCACAGGAGTTAGAAAGTCCAAGTTTTTATTCTTGGTAGATCATTTTAACTTGGTAATTTTAAAAGTAGCTCGCAAGCCAAAAAAGTGTGGGCACCCCTGCATTACATTACCTGGTCATAACTAGATACTGCTGTACAGGATCTAGTTTACCAACTGTAATTCTACCAAGTAGGAGAGGATGTGTCCTAGCCACATTCAGTGCCTTTATGTAAAAAGAAGACTTGAATTTAAAATTTATGTCATTAATCTATTAATTTTCCAATATATTTTGTTGACCAGAGAAGTTCAGGTTTATTAGATATATCTGAACCTATGAACATATCATTAATAATGTATATCCTTGCTTCAGCTTTCCTTTTTGAAACATTTGAAAGAAACAGTTTATTTGAATGCAGAGATTTATATTGGCAGTGAAGACTGTATATTTTAAACTAAAAATTTTCAGTCATCTCATATGCAATGGGTGGAAGATTAGTCACTAGACATAAAATCAATAAAACCTAGTAGTGTCTCATGGGATTTGGGTAATCACTTTTCTAATAAGAGTCTGGTTTTTAGTGATGAAGTCAAATACTAATACCACAACCCTTTTATAATTACATTAACAAAAATAACAACTGATCATGGTCACTGCCAATCCAATTGCAATTTTACATTTTAAATAAGTAAAGGGAAAGTAGATAATAAATAATACCCTCCTGCAGTATCGCTATTGGCATAAACTATCAATAGGCATAGCATGAAATCTTAAGCACAGAGAGTGCCTTTTGGCAGATCTTTCTA
>NC_092859.1:91036989-91108940 GCF_032062135.1 Pyxicephalus adspersus
TTTTTCTTTCCAAAAGAGGGCCTCTCACTATCATCCAGCCCTTTTAACATCTCCCATTCCTAATCTCCTCCTACCCCACGTTGTACACTAGCCCAGCCCCCTCTAGCAACACTACCTTTTTCTTAACTTCCTTAAAAGCTCTGGGCTAGGCCTCGCACCCGGTCATGTGACCCTGCGCCTAATTCTTATGGCTACGGGCCTCTCTATATTCATTTTCCTGTTTGGATCTTCAAATGTACACAGCTATGTTTATTGTCTGTGTGCAAAATACATTTGCTGCCGGTTTCCTTACTTAGGATTCATGAGGCTGTGTAAAGAAATCTGTTGAAACATAAAGTTCTTTCCAAGATATTGTAGTAATTTGTGTAAGCATAGCCATTTCTGTTAGATCAATCTAAAGCTATTTGAGTTTAATCTAACAATATAACACAGAACTAGTGCAGGTTAAAAGAAATTTTTTTTAGAAGAATATTGTTTATAAGGTTCCCATACCTAACAAAAAGATAGTCACAACTGAGCAAACGTTACTTGCGTGATATAGAAGGATCTATAATGTGATCTTATGTGTTAGGGTTATATGTATAGGCAGAATATTTGTTTCTTCCTGATCAGCTATGGGATTTAAAGAGAGCTGGAAGTAAAATGTACTTGTAACCTGCAACCAAACCATTTTCTTCTATGTAGACTGTTAAGAAAAGATGTTGCTAGATTTGGAGATCTCAGTCCAAAACACACATGTTGTGACATGTGAACAAATGATCAATTGTATCTGATCGGGAATATGATTACTTGCTGTAAAGGAAAAAAAAATCAGAAATGCATAATATTTGTATTAGGGTGTGCAGTTTTGAGGCTTCTGACCAACTGATTACTGAATTGGAAAATCCCAAATAGGTAGTTTCACTCTCACTATTTTTCTTGGTCACAGTGCTAGAAAGTGATGGAAAATCAAAACTTTCATAGTTGTCCCCACCAAAAGCAAGGATAAATCTAAAAATGTGGACAGCTGTCAAAGATAGGATTTTCCCTCCATGTTATTAAAAGAAAAAAGAAAACATTGAAAACCTCCAACTGGGACATATACAGCAGGAAATAAATGACTATTTAACTTTTTCCTAATCCATCCAAAAAAAATATTTAGCTATATACTTTAACATATCATTAAATGCCATTTCTAATTTACCTATTAAAAGCATCTGTTTTCCTATTACTTCCTATCAGTACTAGCACAGCAGCACTGAGACCCATAGATGAAGTCTGCAATGCTCCTGGCCTAAACAAGGAAAAAGACCTGGAGAACTTCATATATGCACAGAGTTTTCCAGCTTTGAGTTTCTTTATTTCTTTATTAATAATTAATCACTAAATGTGTTTAATAGTCTTATAAATGCACATTGATTTCATTACAGCTTAATGTTCTTTAAATTGTTCCATCATGTAAGTTAACAGCAGATTAATAGCTACTAGTGTAACTAATTACTTGACTTCTGTTAAACAGGCAATGTACATTTAAATGGGTGCTACATTAAACAATCATACCTCTTTTCAGGGGATAGTGAACCATAACAACTGTAAGACAGTTTTTGTGGATGTTCATAATATTATACATGTATATTACAAAATACAATATCTTTATAGATATTGATCTTAAAATGTATTTATAAGTAATATTTACATATATAGGTCACAAAATCAACAATCCGTATAGAAAATGAGATTTGAGCTGGAGTTTTTAAAAGTAGCACCAATTGTGGGATTTCCTTTCATTTTTTGCAGAATTTAGGAAACAAATTCTGTTTCTGATTTATAGGATAGGTTTTAAAGGCATAATCTGGATTACAGTCTAATAAAAAGCTATTTGGCCTTTATAGTTGACACTTACATGTGTTTACATGAATTTTTCACAACTCATTACATGAGTTTTTACAGGGAACTCCCAATACTATAAGTAGTAAATGGCAAATTTTACAAAGAGATTTCTCATTGTTAATTAATTGCATGAAAGACTGGATTCATGATGGCTGTTTACATTTTTTATCTCTACAGTTTTTGAGGGAGGTCATATCCTTGTCAGGAAATGCAAGGGGGTGCATTCATTCAACATATTCCCCCCTGAGACTGATGCACTTGGTACAGCATAGTTGCAGATTTTCTAGACCGTCCAAATAAAAATCCTTTGGTTGGGACACAAACCAGCACTCAGCAGCATCTTTGACGTCAGAAATGTCCTCAAAACATTGCCCCTTCAGGTGTTTCTTCAAATTCGGGAACAGATAATAGTTCAGAAGGGGCCAGGTCAGGTGAGTAGGGGGGATGGTGGACCAATTGGAAACCCAGGGTGTTAAATTTGGCAGCCACAACGTTGGAGGTGTGTGCAGGTGCATTGTCCTGCAAAAAAAGGATCCCTACGGCGTTTCGTCTTAATTGCCTCCTTCAGCTGGTCCAGGAGGTTAGCATAATGCTGTCTGGTGAAAATAGAGCCCTGAGGTATGTAGTCCACCAACAGACTTTGTCTCAGATAATGGACGCCATGAATTGTTAGGCTGATTTCTGAGTTTGTAACTTCTTTGGCCCTGGGGACCCGCTGTGGTGCCATTTCTTTGACTGTTACTTGGTTTCAGGATCATAGATGTGGAGCCAGGTTTCAACCTCAGTCACTAACCTAGCCAAAAAGTCCTGTGCAGCTTCAAAATGGGCCAAAATGGCTTTGGATGCTTCAACTCGTTCCTTCTTGTGATCACTGTTCAAACATTTCTGCACCCACTTCGCTGAAAGCTTGCACATGTCTAGGATAGTGGTGACCTTTTTTGGGGATATTCGCCAGTCCTTAATAATCAGCTCATGGTCAGCATTGCAGGTTGCCGGGTCAGTTGAGGTTGGGGGGCGCCAACTGCGGGGCTCATCTTCAATGGTGAAATGCCCAGTCTTGAAAAGAGATATCCAGGTTTTGGCAATGCTGTAGTGTTTGTGACATCTTAGTGTGACTGTCCCTTGCTGACTTCATGACGGCCCGTAACTCAAACAACTTGAAACTTGCTTGTGTCTCTGCCATCACAGCTTCTCACTAAAAGAAAAAACAGTTTTAAACTTGATATTTGCACAGTTACATACTAAGATATTAGGCTGTCATATGCCCCCACACTAATATTTCTATTTCATCTGGAAGAGGGCAAAGCCAGGAACTTCTCAGCACCCCCTCGTGTTTACAATCCCAAAATCTGCGGAGAACGTTTGTGTCGTTCTGATTTTATTTTATGATTTCATTTAACTATTGCAGATGTATTCATTTAGAAAAAGTAATACATATTTGTAATTATTTTATATTTCAAAATAGAGCTATGAACTATAAGTATAAAATAAAACTGTAAAGTATCAAGTGGCTGAGTAGAACTTAGTAATGAGTGAATGAAAGTTATGATGTGTTAAGAAGATAATGTAAAACTTATTTGCAAATATTCCATATATTCATGTAAATCTCTTTAATATAGTTGGAAGTGTTTCTGCACAATGTCATAAAGCCATTGTTAAAGAAAAAATAGCAAATGTTTTCAGAATTCTGTATGAACAACTACAAGTTCTTCCTACATGAACAATTTTATTGTACTGTACTATTGTACCAGACCTGTAGTGGGGTTAAAATTGTGGACTTTCTGAACCCTACTTAACAGATGGCCCAAATAACCAAAGTTGAGTGATTTTCCATTTGCATAACAAAACCTTTTGGCCAACTGAATGACAGAGAACACCATTATGAGCTGAGATACTGGCACCTTAAAAGTGTTAGTTGTATTTAAAATCCACTTTACCTAATGTTGGAATTTTTTTAATAAGGTTGTGTTTTATAGAGATTACATAGAATATATCTTTCTGTTGAGAAAGCTGGGTGACTTATCAGGGACCCAGGTGTTCAAGATGTATTACACATAATATCCCTGATTAGGACAATTTCACATTAGAATCTGAAAGCAACCCTGACTCTACTGTGTATAGATGGGGCAATACAATTCCTAATAAAAGAATGCAATATGCTGTATAGTAAATATTACAGCTCCGGAATGACAGAGTTGTAGAATAGCTTTCTGGCTTGTATTTTTTTAAAATTTGTATTGTCTGCTTTGTGATTTGGGAACCTTTACTGATCTTAAGATTTTTAGTTTTTTTGCCTACCTATGATATACAAAAACTGTACAGCACTCTTTACTGTAGAGATTTTGCTTTTATCATTATTACAGTTATGGAAACGTGAAATTAGGCTAGAGCATATGAAGTTAGGCATTTGTCAGCTGTTTGTTTTTTTTCTCTAAAATGACAGGTGGATTTTACTTGCCCTCATTGTAATTAACTAGGTGTACATACATTTTCAATATTTTATTGTTACTGAATAGTACATATTGATCTATCATTTATTTAATACAATTACAGCCAACAAAAAATGGATACCCCACCAAAGATAAAACAACTCAACCACATTTTGCTTCAATATTCACCCTAAATCCATGGAATGCCTGCAGTGTTTTTCTGCCTATTGAAGTTCTCATTCTGATTGCCAGCATAATTTAACGCATTGCCTGCAAGAGGCTGATACTGCTACACTACCTGTATTTAAAAATATATTTATTGATGTGTTAATGATCACAGAGCTGCTTTAATTTGTGTTCTTTTATCTGCCTAGAGTTCAGCTTTGCTGATGTTCAGACTATGGTCAGTTAAAGCTACTATTCATACTTCTGCTGTAAAGAAAAATGTGATGGACTTTCTAAATAATACAATTCCTCTCTTTTTTTCTTGTAATAGCTGTGTGTGTATACCAAGGCCAGCTGTATTTTGAAGGAGAAAGGCAAGCTTCGTATTCTACTTCGGGAGTATGCCTGCTCTTTGAGTGCAAGGTAAGCTGCTCCTTCATTTTATGTTGTTTAGGGAACGCATTTTCTACAAGACAGTGTATGTGTATTTTGTAATCTCAATCTGAAAAAATGTTTCACCATGTTTTATGTTGCCTATAAAAGCATTTCTTGTAAATGGAATTGTAAAGCACTGATGCAAGAGTAGTTGATTTTTTTCCATGGAGCATTTTATTGGCTACAGAGATTTTCCAGCAAGCACTCAAGATGATTGTATGTTGACTAGATCACTTACTTGTTCATCTGACTTTATGTGCAGGTTTTGGTTCATACAAGGGTTTTATGCATCCACAGAAAGGGCTTTAAGCTCCTAGTAATTTAATAAAGGTGGTTTAGGGGCGGATTACCACAATTTAATGCCATGTGTACAAATTTAGGTGCTTGGACATGTATTTCATGTCTTTAATCACAGTTTCCAGTTTGACAAAAGTATAGCTGTTCTATACTATGCAAATCAACAGTCTGAGGTTTCTGAGGTTTTGCTTCATGACATTGAAGCCCAGGTAACATGTGTTCGACTTTAATTTGGCTGGTGTGGCAGGGCAACGCGTTTACAGACTTTTATCCTGGTGTCACGATACTGGACCCTGTTGCTAGTCATACCTTTTAGAGGCCAATTCGCCTTGACTATATATTTGTGATCACAGAACACTATACCCATTTGCTTGCCAGCAGATTACTAGAATATTTGGGCTGTTGGCCTTTCTTTATGCTTCCATTGCCTTGAAAGTCTTAACCATGTCTGCACAACTCTGTTTACCTGACCAGAACCATATTGTAGCACCTGACTGCAGTTTTGTCATCATGAGGCTTCTGGTTAGCTAGAGGAGACATCAGAACTGCAATTTAAGTATAGCTCCTTACCCAAGTCATTACACACAAATGCAAGTGGAGAACAGATTACAGATTTTCTAAACCCTGTGACCAAGATCTCCTGCCTTCCCATGGGTAATGACTAGTGTTGGTGTTCGAATTCAGCTTGTCCCTATATTCGACCCGAAAATGGCGGTTCAAATTCGGGCAGCCCCGACCCAAAAAACACGGAATTCGACGGAGTTTCTCCATTGAGAATTCATCTGAGTTCAGTTCCCACTGTCACCGGGCTGTACTTATTATTGGTAAGTACAGCCTGGGGAACATGGGAACTTGCGGTCGGAGCTTATAGGAGGCACGCAAGTGGTTTCAATTACCTGTGATTGAAGATGAACTCTCAATAGAGTTTCTCCATTGAGAGTTCATCTGCAGTTCAGTTTCCACAGTCACCGGGCTTATCAGTACAGCCCGGTGACCGTGGGAACTTTGCAGTCACAGCTGATTGGAGGAGGCACGTGAGTGCTTTCAATTAGCTGTGTCTGCAGATGAACTGCTGTTCCATATGTGTTCTTGGATAGAGATTCTCTATCCAAGAACACATACTATAGTTACGCTAGGGCTGCAAAAGCAATCAGGGGCTTTTGCAGTTCTACACAGTCCCGAAAAAAAAACCTGAATCCCCCCCATAGACGTTAATGGTGTTCCAATTTGGTGTTCGATCACCTGAAAAATATCAGGCTATCCGATCGAATAGCTGCTGAATCAAACAGTCAGCTGTTCGACCAACACTAGTAATGACATTGGTCGTGTTCCAATAAAATAATATAATTAATATTAAGAAAAAAGTACAAATACAATAAATTATTTCTGAATATTATTACAAATAAGCAAAAATATTGCTGTCCATTGAATACATAAATGAATATTATTCTGTATAAAGTGGACTTGCATTTGTCTTGAAATAAACTAAAATCCGCTGCAAATAACAGCAATTCACAATACAATTTAAGCATTGATCTGTTATATTAATATACTACACGAAGTTGAGTATTTAAAAGCATGCCTTCAAGCTGCATCAAAAAGCCTGTAATGTAGTGACAAATATGAATACTGGTTGTGTATACAGCCTTCAGGCTTTTTATCTGCAGTGTTCTGGTGCTGATGGCTGTGTCAAGCTACAGTGATAGAATCCATTTATGACAGCCTGGCCCTGCATTACTGTCATTTCATAAAGAAGTGGCCATATTATGGGAGAGCAGATGCAGTTTTTCTTCCCCATGAATAGGTAAATCTAGTGGTAATATTTAATAAATATTCTGCAAATTGTTTTGCAGAGAGAAAGTATTCAGCACAGACAGAAATAAAGGTGCTTCCGTTCATTAGTCTAGGCAAAAGCCAGAACCCCTCTTCAGATTGTCATTGCTCTATCTGTCTCTGTTTTATTTAATGACTGGGAACACCCTTGTCCTTGTGACAAAAAGTATAATTCCAGTAACAGAATTCTGGTTAGCAGAAAAAGTTGAAAGAGAACAGCCCTTAGGATGGTGACCAATATGGTTTAATATGGTTCAGGCCTACCATGGTCATATGAATCCCATAAAGGATGAAAGCTTGTCATTATTGAACTATTGGCAGAGGCATAACAGACCATTGGAAGGTTGTTTGCAATAATGTTCAATACAACTAAAATATTCATGTTTATGGTGACATCTCGAAAGGAAACAATAGCAGTTGAATACACGTAAAAAGTCCATCTGGCTGAACTTTCCTATCAGGATCTACTAGTACTCTTTCAAGATACAAGGGACTCTATTAATCTGGGCAATTATCGTCTCATTTTTATAGACTGTTTAAGTTGTGTTGTTCCCTCTGTTCTCTGTTCTAAACCTTTTGATTGTAGATTTGCAGAGGCATGCTAGTAATCACAATTGCATTCATATAGTCCCATTTATACAGATTCTGGAAAAAAATTATTTATTCTTAATGCCAACCAATCTGAATTTAGTAGTCAGATCTAGTCTGTACCAGGATTCACATCTCCTGATTAACTTGCTTGTGTCATTGAATAGTTAGCTTTAGCTGTTGAGCTCGGTATGCAGCCTTTTAAAACTAGAGGAGTTCAGGAGACAGAATAAAACATCTGAAAACCAGACTAAAGTTCCACACACAAAAAACAATATTTCTTATTTACCTGAGAAAAAACAATTAAATATGTACAGGTAGTCCCCTGATTACATACAAGATAGGGACTAGGTTTGTTCTTAAGCTGAATTTGTATGTAGGTCGGAACAGGTACATTATTTTAATAAATGCAATTGGGACAGATGTTTGTCTCAACATATTATTAGCCAGCATGGTGTCAGTTACTGTATAAAATCCTCACTGTGAGAGAATCACAAACAAAGCTTAAAAAATATTTATGGAGCCTATACATTCATTAACTTCTGGAGCAAGCTGTACTTTGATACTTGTACAGTATACCTGTACTTTGGCAAAAAGAAATCACTGCAGACTTTGTCTTGGTCATTAAAGAGTTACAAGAGCCTGCAGAAAGAGCTCACCCCCCTAAGATCACCCACAACCTCAATGTAGCTGTGTTTAGCAAAAGATTTCTTCTGCAAGTCATGCAAACTGTCCCCTCCCCCCTTCAAGCCTCTGTTATGCACTGGAGCAAGCAGGGAAACCCATTCGTATCTAGGAGGCATCTGTATGTCGGATGTTCTTAACCAGGGGACTACCTTTTTCTTCATTGTGCATATTAAATAAAAGCTACTATATATATTTCAGGGATTTTTTTAGACAAACTGGGTCCCTGGGCAAATATGACAATGCAGAGCTACTTGCACACCAGCCATTATGTCATTTGCAGCCCTGGAAAATGCGGGGGCTGTGTTTGCCCTACTCTACTTCCAGCTTTGCACATTCATATACAGCATCACTAGGCCAACTAAAGTTCCTGGGCATGTTTGCTTTGTGTCTGACAGTCTGATAAAAGTTTTTTTTTTTTTTTTTTTTAATGAAAAAAAGTGATTTTATTTTTCCCAGAGTCAAAGTAAATGAATATTAAATGCATCACAAACTGATCTCAAAGGCAAGCTGTTATTCTGAATTTGACATGCTTCTGGGTCTGAGCCCATGTAGATTAGCTCAAAGGGAAATGTACTAGTTGGTGTCCTTATCTGCAGGGGATTGTATGTGCCTGTGACAGGGCAATATGTATTGTGCAGCAGCAGCATGCTAAATACCAACCATTCAACAATATCTTTGAGGGTAGTTCTAGTATGACAAAGAACTGTTCTAGTGCAGAGGGGAAACTGTATATCAGATATGTTGTAAAAGATTTCATAGATGTCAATATTTGCCTTTGGTGATCTGCAAGTTGTGAGACCCAAAACTTTTTTGGCACCCCTACCTCTAGCACATATTGTCAATTTGTTTTCTCTTTTCTGTGGATAGGAATGGCAGTTGCTATTTTTTGCACACATTGTTAGTACAGCTCATTGCATGGTAATAAATGGGGTTTACTGGGGAAAGAGCAGGGTGTCATGGCACTTTGACTTTGGTGCATTAATAAACTGTCATCCAATATTTATTCGGTGTTGAGGAAAATAGATACACCGCCTTGGGCTGCGGTGTCACCAACATAAAGTCATACTTGACATTTTAATACAATTGGTAGTGTGTGTGTAATTTTGTATTTTTGACATTTGTCACTGGCAAACTTCTACTTTTGATAAATATGTCCTGAGATGTTTAGGTAGTGATATGTTTAGCAAAATTTTGGTTATTACATTCTAGGTTCATAATAAAAAAAGGAATACAGAGTTACCAATATATCAGATATAATAAATAGACTGTCTATGTATGCTCACATTCTTTAAACTACACTGTGTAAAAGAACTGTAAAGTACATTAGTACAACGGAGTAAAAAAGGACTTGTGTAGCTCTAAGCTGTTGGTGGAGGTTATTAATACAATTCATTTTTAGATGTGTATCACTTTATTGTTTCTCTTTCCCACACAGCATCTGTTGAAGTAATTGCCATTGTAAATGCCTGTGAGAATACATTCTGTGCCTTTGTTTCATGCCCGAGCCCTTCTTTTAAGAAAAGAAAAACGTGACGTACATGAAGAACAAGTAGAGCATTTCTATTCTTTATAGAAAGGTTTTTCCTTCAAAGACGGAATAAAAAGTCATTCCATCATCATCTAATATTCATGTTTAAACAGTTTAGACAAGAAAGCTGCTTGCTAAATGGCTATAATACAACCCTCAGATCTGGGTTTAAATCCACTAATGCAGAGACATACAGATGGAGGAGTCATTTATTTCAAATTACTTTCATTTCACAAGCAGATATAATGTTTTTTTATTTAGTTTATTTAATGGCGGTGGAAAATCCCAAATGGCAGACCCATATGCGTGGATGACAGCATGCAAATACATTTGCATACACTTTTACTAGAATGACAAACACCTTAATATAGCTGCAAGTTTCTTTTGAGTAGGGTCTTTGAATCGCTGTAGCCTTGGAACTGTGATTGGTTATCGTGAGTTCCCATTTTTTATTTCTGATAAAGCTATTCATTTGCAAGTGCCTATAGTAATGTTTTGCTTAATTATTAACTCTACAATAATTGGTTCTCACATCTGTGTCCAGTGGATTGAATTTGCACGTATACATTTGAAATCGGCGACCGAACAGGAGAAAGTTTTACTAAAATATTTTTTACATCTGTTTTCGCATATATCTAATAACAATCTTAGGTATGAAGTTGAAGATAATTTATGGAAAATATAGATTAGATACAGGCACACAATACATACAGTCGTCATTGGATAATGTTTACGTTTATATTATGAACTCCATTTTTGGGTGAAACATCTAAATTCAGAGTGAAAAAACAAATATGGAAACTGTTCATCTGCTAAATATTAGAAAATTCTGTTCAGCCACTCATGTGTCTAACAATTAACAGTGCTTCTTGTTGCAGCTTTTCATGGCACCTGTTTATTGTAATGTTAAATGAATTTATAATTTAAATCCAAATGGAACATATTTTGAATAAATATTACTGGTAAATTATTTTTCATGTGATTTTCACATTATAAAATGCTTGTTCTAGCATAAAAAGGGGCACATGTAAATAAACCAACAATCTTACTATTTACCAAAAATTTAAATAGTTTAAGCATATTTGTTTAGTGCAAATCAGACCTGACCACTATCTTTATAAACACCTATGGGTATTGCCATTTTGCTAGTGGTAATGTATAAAGGAAATTGTGAACATCAATAATAGATTTTTTAAACACCCTCCTCACCTCCAAGAATCTCTTTTCCAAAAGTAATAAATGCATGCAGGGTGGAAAAAAATTGGGTGTGTACGCACTTTAAAGTAATGTAATGTAATGATGGTAATGAGGTAATATTTAAATGAACTTTTACTTTAAAATGAAACCCCTTCATATAGATAAGAGTATTCTTTAGTACTACACATGTATCCTTTCGGACTAAATTACAGCACACAATCAAGTACATATATTGTGTGATTTTATATAAATATATAAATATATATATATATATATATATATATATATATATGAGAGAGAGAGAGAAATATATATTTTGGGTATACATATAAACTGCTGTCTCTTTCTTTAAAGGACAACAAAATGCAGAGAATACCAAGCCCAGAATGTTTACCCTTAAACTGTCCGCAATCTGAACAAATAGAACTGAAGAACAGCTGCTGTAAAGTCTGTAAAGGTATGTTCAAATTGACAAAAGAAGGTGCAGAAAAAGCTGGTAAAACATTTGTTATAAAAAATAAAATTGCAGGCTACTTAGGGTCATTACCAGGTTTATTTAAGCCAGTGTTACTATAGTAGTGCAAATAATGTTCTTTTTTATATTCTTTGTCTTGCTCTGATTTTGCTCATCTGCTTCTATATAAGTTAATAAAGTAATATGACTTAGATTGCTTCCTATGTTTTGGAAGGGAGTAAAATTGTTTAAAGAAAAGTCAGTATTAATCATGTTAGATGTCAATTTGAAGATGGAGATTACAGATAAGCTTAAATCTTGGCTGTCCATTTGTTTATTTTTGGTCCATCCTATCCTTTTCTAACCAATTACCTGTATGCCGAATGGTGACTGTAGAATGCACATCAGCCCACCAATTTGTAATCCAGGGAATGCTTTCTTCTTTTTCTTTTATTGATCTCTGGATAATATACAACTGCACTAATCCAAAATTACTTCTCTCATAACTAGAATCCATCACATAGTGTTTTGTGGAATCCAAGTCAAGATCTATTTATTGCCATGGTTACTGACCAGTGAACAGCTGTATCATCGCAGTTGTAATATTGATAGGCATAAAACAGTAAAAATCCAAAGACTAAACTATCACATCTATAACTTGAAAAAAAATACTAAATGTTTTTTTTAATTTCTGATCTATTTACCTGGTTGTCAAACACAGGTTTTAGTTTTGGCCACAAAAATATACTCTTTATAGAAAAGATTATTATAAACAGCACCCAATCCACCTATTTATGTACTGTGGGTCTTTTTTCTGATAATGTCTTCAAACTGATGAACTTTAGATGTACCTGTCCTTTTCAACACCTAATAAAGGTATTTCTACCATAACCAGGGTAAGAAATGACTTCCAATGTGCGAAGGTTGTACAGTTAATAAGCTGTTATGGATAATCGGAGCATTTAAATAATTCTGGGGAGCAATGTAGGGCCCAGTGGGTCTCAGATGGAGGTTATGGGTCAATGACCCAAAGCATACTTCTGAAAGCACCCAGAAATGGTTGAAGACAAAGAACTGAGTTGGCCAGCAATGAGTCCAGATCTAAGTCCCATAGAGCACAGGTGGAGAGATCGAAAAACAGCAGTTGGGAAGGAATCCTTCAAATCTGAGAAACCTGGAGAAGCTGGCAAAGGAAGAGTGGTCCAAAATTCCAGAAGTGAGATTTAAAAGACTCGTTAAATGTTACAGAAAGCAATTAACATCAGTTATTTCTTCCACAGGGTGTACTACCAAATATCAAGTTCAGGATGCCAATCATTGTCTAGGCCACTTTTGACCTTTTGAGTGGATTGTCTCAGATTTTTTTCCTGTTTTTTTTATTTTTTGTGTTCTTCTAGTGCTATCAAAAATTGCAACAATTTTCTGTTAAAGTGGTGCATTTTCTGACACAAATGCAAGGGTGCCAATATTTTTAGCCATGATTGTATATATGGAAGGTCTACATGGAAAAGGCCAACTGAAGGGCAAAAAAAAAATACAATGCCATAAAGTCGTTCTGTTTTTCAAACTTTATTTTGCCCCAATATTTTCTTTCTAAAAGTGCACTTTCATCTACCAAACTTATGTGTTCTTCTGGGACATGCCTTAATCGTTCAGCCCGTGCTTCAGAGTAGTGTTGTTTTAGATGATAGAATTCAAACACAGTTGGCTAAAGTAATCATATCATTTAGAGATTATGTGAGCTGATATTGTTGAATTCATTGTAAAGAATGCTAAATGCCTGGATGTAAAGCTGCAAACTGCTGCTATGACCCCAGAAGTGGTAAACCACATTGGTTGTTGCTGCAGTACTCTTCAGAGGTAAATCAACTATCCACTTGTCGCTATCTGGAACTAGCTCAGCCACATCCTTGTGCAAATGTATGCACAAAATGACCATTACTGTTACTTACTGTTCTTTCCTGCCAATTCAGATCTACCAGTTTGCTCAGAGTGATTTAAGTGAAGTTCAAAGAGAGTACCAGTTACCTACCCTGTTATACCAAGAGCAACTCTCATTTCTATACCCCCGTAATAGTTTTTTTACTTGTACTAACCTAACTTGTCATCCTTAGGTTATGACTTTTGCTCAGAGGGACATAATTGTGTGGAATATTCTGTCTGCAAAAATCTGGTTGATCAAGCTGTCTGCTTCTGCCGTGATGGTTTCCGGCCTCTTAGAGAAGACAATGCCTACTGTGAAGGTACAGTTGCTACATGCTAACATAATATACTGAATTGATGTACAGTACCAAAATCTGCTTTGGAAATAAACAAAAGTTGTGGTTGATTAGGTGTAAGTGTGACAATTTGTCAATTTTTTAATAGTGGTTCATTGTAAAGATTTATATTTTACTATTTTGGATATCTTAATCAATTTAGAGGAATACAGTTTATGATAATGTTTGGTCTTCCTGGGAGCATAATTACACTACAAAGTTCCACACTTTTCCCCTGCTTTTTGTACTTCTCATTGTCATATTTACACTGTTCAGGCAAGTACCCTATTCTTGTACTATACATATAAAAAAAGGAAATTGGAGGAATGCGTTGTCCCCCTTTAAACATGAATTTGTGTGTACTATGCATTTCAGTTTGATATTGATTGATAAAATACACTCTGAAATATCTTTTTGCAACTTTTTCTGTCCCAATCTGCAATACAGTGCAAAGAAAATAAATACTATTTACAATCTTTATTTTTTTTTTTTTTTACTATTCAGTTTCAAAATACTAAAGATATATATCGGATATATTAGATTTCACTTTAAGCAGTTTAATATTATAATATATTGGTAATTGTTGTAAACATACAATCATTGCATGGTTAACTCCCTGTTATCTAGAATTGAAGTTTACACTTGGAGCGCCATGCTGTCAGTAAGGTAGCACTTTGTGCATCACTCTCACATGTGTTCTTAGCTCCCCAAGACATACATATTTAGATGGTTAGTCAGAGTTGGGTATGGACTTTCTTTCTATTGCTGCCATTATATTGCCCCGTGCTTGACTGTGTTTAAGTATGAGAAGTTATGTTATGTTTTGTCGTTAATTGTTTTTTTTATTTCAATAGTAATATCAAGTCAATACAGAATTTATGGTATAGTGTGGGGGTATAGAATTAGGCCTCATTTTATTAGTAACTCTCAAGCAACCAGAAACCACATTTATCTGGACTCTACCAATCCCCTTGGCTGCTCAATAACAGGAAGTTTATTACTAAAAACATAAACAGGCTTAGTAGTAATTTTGCATTTTTACGATATTTTGGTTTTATTGAACTTGTAAAAATGAGTTACTGCATGTAGACAAAAACCAACCCCACAGTTCTTTAGGGTACCCCATTCCATTTCTTTCAAAACAAAATTAATATATTGCAGCTCATCAGTTGTGATGACAACATTATTTCTCTTTTTAAGGCTTTTTGTCCTTTATTTTCACCTGGTGATTCTACCAGTAACACAGTTCCTGTCCTATCACGACAACCTTTACACACTTGCACCTATAGCGGAGCAGCATTGTCACCCTAGGTTGATTTTGTATACAAAATCTCCTGCCCTCCATTACATGGGGAGGAGGTAGCTTATATACTTGTAAAACCTGATAACATTATTATTGTTATTTATTGTTGTACTGTGCTTGGTATGAGAAAATCAAATCGAAAGCAGCCATCATTTCAAAGGACTGGTGCAGTTAATTCATTTTTTGTTCTTGTAATATATATAGAAACTTCTTTATTGTCAATAATGGATATCAGCAGTTTTTTATAAATGCAACAATTATTGCATACGCCTAGAACATAGATACTCCAACAAATAAATAGTTTTAATATCTTTGAAAACTTGGTTGACCTTCATTGTTGACAACTAAATGAAAAATAAGTACCGTAGTTAGAAAGGTAACTGAGAATTTTTATTGATCTGGTTACAATTAATTATTACATTGTTTGTAATATATGAATTTCCATATAACCAAGGCTAACCTCAAGGTTGTCTTTATATAGAAATTCTTGATTCCTTGAAGCAGAGAGTTACAAAATATTTTGTGAAAATGAGTTGTGACCTATTAGAATGGTGTTCTCTGGCATGTGTGTGTAATAGAGGGCAGGAGATCAGTGATGGAAATGCATTCATAAAGTATAGAAATCCTACACCTTATGCAGTATTTGATAGGAATCATAGCTATTCTGCTACTGTGCTACTAAACAGTGTACTGAAATGATATCCATGTTATTTTGATTGATAGGTCTTTCAGAGCTGAGGAATGAGAATGGCATTTATAATATCATCTGTACTTGTATTTCAAAGATATATTCCAATAATATTTGAAAACAAGTATATGAGATTAAATGTAATAAAATATGACTTGACAGCAACACTTTAGGATGATTCACAAGTTCTGCAATTTACAGAGGTAACTGAAGGAATATTACCATTAAAGCTTAAAAAAGCCCCATGCACATTAGGTGACCTGCACAGCTATTAGACCAGCCTGCATCTGCACAGTTATCACTGCCGTTGGCTAGATAACATGATTTGAGTTCTGTGGCCTGTAATTTGTAATATATTTGATTGTAATGAGCATACTTATTTCTTTTCATTACTGGCACCACTGTAAGGTGTTCAGAGTCATAAAAAAAGTCAGCTCATTCTTGCTCAAAAATATTTTTATTACAGCTTTATTTCCAAAGCTAAGCTTTCATTACAGGCCGTGTGCTTGTATATTCCTATTCTGGTGGTAGGCAAATGGGTCCAGGTACTTTAAGTGCTCTTATTTTGGGGAGCAGTGATTCCATTTCAAATGCTGAGCTTTACCAAAAGAGACTGTTTGGGTCGGAAGGACTGTGCCTATGTTCAGGTCTAGATTGTTGTCCAAGTAAATTTTATTGGCTGAGCACTAACCTTTTGGCTATGTAAACAGGTGCAATAATTATCGTTGGAAAGGATCTTTCACGACTAACGACAACAGCTAACGACTGCATGATGCATGAATGAGTGCTGTACATACAGCACCGTTCTGCTCTATGGAGTGGGGGAGAACGACGGAACGGCACCCTGCTGCACTCTCTCTCCCTTCACTATCATTACAATCGTTCATCGTCCGTTGATACGCCAGGGTGGTCGTTCGGATGATGGACGATGAGCACTGTGCACACACCAAATTCTCGTCCGATATCAGCCCTGAGCTGATTATCAGACGAGAACAATTGCACGTGTGTTCCTAGCCTTAGTTTTTTGGGCTATTTAAGGTAAATGGGTGAATTTCTAAACATTTTGACATTGATACTTAGGATGAAGACTAGCACTTAAAACCCAAGCTTATGTCCCCCTTCCTAACCCCAATTTCCACCTACTTTTTTTTTTTTTATATACCGTGTTTCCCTGATTATAAGCCATCCCCATCAAATAAGCCACCCCCCCCCCAATTTTTGCCCAAAACATTAAAATAAAGCACCCCCTGCAAATAAGACACCCACCGATACCTGCGCCTGCCCGAATTTCCCATTCAGGTGGAACGGTGGGTAACTGTGTGCCTCTGTGTGACTCCGTCGGTGCTGGCTGCAGTGCAGAGCGAAACTAAAAGTGACTTCAAAGGCCCACGCACCCGCCCGCCACTCCGCGCCAGGAAGGACAAGCAAGCTGCTGATCCCTGCCCTAATGGAGTCTGTTACCCGGCCGTAGAAGCCAAAAAAGTCAGTGAACAGAAGGGGACAATGAAAGGCACAGAGTGATCAGAAGGGGACAATGAATGGCACAGAGTGATCAGAAGGGGACAATGGATGCCACATGAGTGATCAGAAGGGGACAATGAATGGCACATGAGTGATCAGAAGGGGACAATGAATGGCACATGAGTGATTAGAAGGGGACAATCAATGGCACATGAGTGATCATGAGTGATTTTCAACATTAAATGTGTACTGTAATCTTCTTCATGGAAAAATAAGACAGCCCCCTGAAAATAAGACCTAGGGCATATTTTGGCATTTCAAAAAATATAAGACAGTGCCTTATCATCGGGGAAACAGGGTATATATGCCTACCTACCTTTTCTCAATTGATCTTTTGTCCTATTAGGTGGTGTCATGGCTCATAATCCCTTTATTTTCTTCTTGTGGTGGGCAGAAAATGCTTTAGAGATCAGCACTTTGGTAATGGAATGTGGACTGTTAACTGTAATATTCTATGGTGAGCCCAGAGTGGTTTGATTGGTGGTTCATGGGAAGTGGGTTGAGGGATGAAAGGTTTATGACAAGATAAGAGAAAAAATGGAACCTAAAGTGGCAAATTTATGGGGTACAACATGCGGGTTACAGGGGGGTGTTAAATGACAATGAGTTTTGTTTCCCAAAGTACATTTACATGGTTTACCCTATCAGTGTTTTATTTCCTCTTTTAGCCCCCTTTTAGATTTTTGGTTGAAGACCACATGGATAGCCGCTCCTGGGCACCCGTGTGTGTGTGTGTGTATATATATATATATATATATATATATATATATATATAAATATATAAAATCTGGGAACAGTTTTTGGAGTCAACTGCAGTGTTTGATAACTGCTTTCTTGTCCGGTTAAGTTAGATTGAGTGCAGTTGTAGAGCTTTGCTTTCTGAAGAGGAGGAAAAACAGCACATCCAGAAGCAACATGTCACTTCCCACCACAAACTCTGTAAAAATAGCTCCTATACAGGTAATTGGGAGCATGGTTGAGCATGCAGTATAACAATGTTTTTTACTGCATGTCTGAAAGGGGCCTTAAGAACATTTGGTAGGTTTAGAGAACTATCAACTCTCTTATTTCAGTGGCCATCAGCCTTAAAATCATGATTTGTAATATCGGTACGTTTTTACAGTGTGTTCTCTGGGAGCATGTCCAAAAATGCAATAAAGCAAAGATTTATTTTGTCCTATAAAAAGGCATCCCTAGAATGCCATTTTGCATTTGCATGTTCCCTGATAGTATTGTAAATATCATCATTAGCTAGTACTTAGCTAGTTAGGCAAGTAGCCACATTGTTTTCAGCATTGCTTAATAATATTTCATATATTGAGTTTTTTTTTATAAAGTGACAAAAAAAAAAAGTTATATTACTACATAACTGGATTGAAACCTAATATGATATATATTTCCTTATTCTTAATATGATTTCTTATTAGGATAAGCCACTGCAGGCAAAACATAGAAGTTGTACCAAAAAAGATAGTATTTAAAAATTTTTATTTCCCAAACTTTGCTGTTAATAATTTGTAGATATTATATTCTGGTGAAAAGCAACTATATTTTCATGTAGGTAAATGCTAAACTGAAGCAGTCAATGTTCTGCTGAAAAAAGCTTTCAGGAAAAGTTTCAGCATTCAAAGAAAGACCGAACAAAAGTGGGTGACAAACTGCCTTTTATATATACAAAAGTTGAAAGGAAACAAATGGGGTTGACAAATTACAATGTGTGGGAATGTAGAATGTAAAAAGTTCTGAAACGAGCAGTTTTAAAGCAATGTACCTGTTATGTTTGCTATGAAAAGCTATCAGTGTCAGGAAGTCAATCATTAAGAACAAAGCTGAATCTCTTAATGTAAAAATATTTTCATCATTGCTGCATGTTTCCTATACTGTTTTAAATTTACATGCCATGTAATATTAAAAGGTTTAGAACTTAAAAAAGATTATTGTCTCTTCTGCAAATGAAAAGGGTTTTCTAACACAATGTTCTGCCTACTAACATTGTTTATTCCTTTAATTTCATACATGACTAAGTATGACTGAAACGCTTAATGAAAGAGGCTTTCTGAATGAAAGTACATATAGTGCATATCTTTATCTGTTAGGGTCTTTGTAAAGCTGCAAAAGACAAATACCCAGCTTATGACAAGCAAAGTACAATGCGTTATATCTTGGTAATAGGTTTTGTAACATCATATGATTTTGTAGGTCTATAGATAAATGCACACACCATTGAACACCTAGGACATGTGGAAACATTGGCAACTCAGTCTCTGGATAAGAAAACATCAGAGAGATTTTAGCTTTTCCCCTGCATTACTATCATATATTTCATTCTTTTTTTACTGCTACAATAAGCAATTCATGAAGTAATAAGCTTGGCATGACTGGGCATTTGCCATAACCCGCATATAGGCCCGGCAAGCTTGCCGAATATGGCACACACCTACCTTTTTCTTAGTACTCTGCAACAGTGATGGGTCCAGAATCCTGTCACTGCTGCATCCCCCAGAGCTTCCATTATCACTTGCAACAAATCCACTTCCAAAATAGATAGACAAAGTAGACAAAATATTTTTGGGGGAAAAAATGATCTCGGCATATTTTTTCTGCCTAAAACCTATTCCTCCTACTGACTTTTTGTTTAGTTAGCCTACTTCTGCAATAAATTTGAACTCTAGGCAAAACAAATATTGTCTGAATAAAAATGTGTACTCTTATGTGAAACTAAATGTCTTGTGTATTTGTACCAGATCTGTAGGGTAATCCAGCATGAAAAATCTAATATGAAACAAACCATGTACTATATTTCTGTTCAAGATGTAATTTCTTAGTCGTAGTGAGTGGGCCTACTGGGTCTCAAAGTTCTTGCAGCACAACTACTTTTGCAAGACAATATCTAGAGTTGCAACTGCATTTTGTGCACACAAAGTAGATTTATTTCCTTTGTGTCTATGAATGTGTATAAGGGGGTAATAGAATGTTTGTAATAAATAAATAGGGGTGCAATCCATGTAATTTGATTCAAGAATATATATATATATATATATATATATATATATATGGAGTTCATCGTTAAATAAAATGGTAATGTTTGAATTCATTTTGCCAAACAGAGCTCTGTGAACAGCTATAGGACAAAACTTCAAACAGATGTTTGCCACTGGCAGACTGTGACATATTTCCTCTTACTGCACTGCAGGGCCCCACTCTCCCTTAATTTGAATTTTACTTTTCCTAATCCTTTATTTGTGGCTTTACTTTCTACACTCTTTTTATATGAAATCTCAAGCATTCTTTTAGAAAATGTAAATGAAAAATCAGCATTCATATTACTCTGCTGGTTCTGTGTTGTAAAAAAGTAATCATAAACCTGACTATGAATCTAATTACACAAGAACAGTTGTTTACTTATATACTGGAAAGCAACAGAGGAGTCGATTGACTTGGAAATAGATATTTTTACCTGCTGGATATTATCTTATTATGCCCAACGACAGCAACATAGCAAGGTAGATAAATCCCAAGTGTTATTTAACAGCTGTTTTCATATTTTTCCTCTGTGTCAAGTTTCTTCTTTTAATTAGAAATGTCTTTGCTTTGAATTTATGTTGTGGAAGTCAGGGACAGTGGCGGTAATAGTGTGCAGCCAGTTACAATAGTGAAAAATGACTTGGTTGATGATCATACATTTTAAATTGTTCTGGAAAAAGACCTCCATGGCAACTGCCTAGAAATTGGATAATGATGGGAAAAGGGAACATTCAAAATGAAGCATGACACATTTTCTTTGTGATTGGAGCAGAATACAGTTTGTATGGCATTGTCTGTCAGGTTATTATTTTGTGGTTCCTGAATCTTCTGTAACACTAAAATAAAATAGTTACATAAGTAAGTAAGAGTAAGACCTGTCTTAACAATAGGTGCTGCTCCATGCAATTAAAACTGAGAATCATGACTAAAATTCCATAATACTGGAAGACATGACTGAGGAAGTTGTTCTTAACTTGAAATTTTAATTGGGTATATCAAGTAGCTCTTGAACTTTTTACAGATTATGGTTTTATTACTGAAATTCATATTTATCTTATTCTGCACAGTGTGTAATATATATTTTAGGATTCCTTGGAGCTCAGCCCTTCAAACCAATGAAGAGCATCACTTTTTTTTTTTAATGTAAAAAAAGTTTCCTGTATTGCATGGAACCCATTGCATATAACATTTATATTTTAGAGTAAAATATCATTAACAAATATTCATTTCTCTTATAAAATTTACTGCAATGCTTTAATTTTGTTTATTTTTTTTAAATTTGAAAAAAAAAATAACAAACACTTTGTTAGTATGCTTTCCATATGCAAGTTCATTTTGTATTCAAAAAGACATATAAATGAAAACAAAGCAATGCAAAAAAATCTTATCTAGCATGCATGGTCATCCAAAATTCGCTTTTAGCATTTCCGATCTCGCACAATAATTTATGGGGCTGCACTCAACATTGGAGCCCTTATATATGTCATATTGACATAACGAGAGCATCTTACAACAAAAGTCTCTCCCAGTCACAGGTGCCAGTAATGTATCAGATATATCACTAGCATCCTTTCCAGCAGTCTTCAATTGTTCTGAAAATCACAAATAGAAGTATAGGATTAATTTGCATTTTTTTCATATAGGATTCATTTTTTTATTTTTTTATCCATTTAGGTATATTTGCTTTTTTATGTGTGTGTATGTAAATTTTATTTTTTATATACGTGTTTTTTTTCTGTAATTGAAACACAAATGCAGTGTGTATTAGCTTAAAATACCTGAATTCCATGAGTCTAAAACATTTAGCACAAGTTTACCATGTATATAAGGTAGAATTTATATCAAACATTAAATCCTCATAAAAAGGAATGAGAATCAACACATGGACACTGCAAACACAATGCAATTGATTGTTTGCCAGAGCCGTGGATGTGTCCTCTTTCCACACTGTGCATTGGTTTAGTGTAAATGCAGCAAAAGGGTGACCACTAATGTATATTTAAGGCAGTGATCACTCCACTCTATATGGCCTGCTATCTCTTTTTTATTAGCTGTATTTCAAGTTTCTCCTTCCCATGTTTTGTTCTGAAAAACACCTTTTTATGAGTTATCCACTCAGCTGCCTTCTACCAAAGTACGAAACTGCCTTGTGCAAAGCCTCCCTTGAGTGTTATGTCCAGTACAGGTCATCTTTCTGTGTCATCATGTTACAAAAAAATTGTTCCAGCTACTTCCATTGCAGACTAACTACCATGTCATGTCAGGGAGTTTTTCATTTCTCAATGTACAGAACAAGCAAGCTGAAATCATGCCCTGTTCTGACATAATAAGTGGACAGATAAGTATTAGTAACGGTCAAGCACAACTTAACAATAGGAGTGCTTTATATATTTAAATACTACTTAAAATGTTTTATAACTTTCTGTATACAATATTGTGATGATCAGAGGCTTTTATTGTATTGGGAGATGTTCTAATTTGTGGAATGTTTCCCTCATGAGTAATAAATCCAGTTCCTTTTTTCTGCTGTTTTGTCTTTATCTTCTTCTGTCTCCTAAAACCCTCACTACTTTCCACCACTCCATGTCTCCCCCCTCCCTATTGTGTATTACTTCCCCCACCTTTAAGATTGTAAGCTCTTTGGGACAGGGTCTTCTCCTCCTCTTGAGTCACTGCTGTCTGTATCTGTCTGTCATTTGCAACCCCTATTTAATGTACAGCGCTATGTAATATATTGGCGCTATGTCAATCCTGTTTATTAATAGTAATATTAGGAAGTGTCACAAAAAAAGGTTTAACAGACCCTCTTCTTATTTGCTAGATGCAAAAGTCTATGAACAAACATATATTCTAAAACAGCTTGTTTTGAACTTGTATAAGATTTCTATGTCTTTCTGACATGTTAAGTGTCCCTTGGCAATCATCAATTTCAGATTCTAAAAAGTATGCATGGACTTAACCTTTTTTAGATATTTCAAGCAAGATATTGTTTAAGCCAATGTAAAAAAAAAAAAGGGGGGGGGGGGCTTCTTAGTAAAAAGGACCAATGACCACCAATCTAAGGGGGCTTCTCTGTTACTTTGGTGGTCCATTAATTTTTATTGGACCATATTTTTTTGGTTCATTTATTTGGTTCATTGCTTTATTTTTTTATTTAGAAAAGAATGTATGTATTTAAGAATGTATTTGTAATGTTAACCAACCTTGGTGCATATGCCACATTTTTTTTATATAATAATCTTATGGCTTAACCTACTGTTCACCCTAATGTACAGTGAGCTGTAAATAGTTATTATTAGCAAGTGTTCCCTGAGACATAACGGTTATTTTAGGGGTTCTTGTTCACTGTTTAAAAGGTTGAGAAAGCTGACAAAAAACCTTTATGTTAATAGAGTAGTAAGGAACAGAAGTGTACATCCATGGAGGGCAAGCATAAGCATGTGCTATGATTTTAATTAGACGTCTGGATGCGGACACATGAATGTGCAGTTATGTTCAGATGTCAGGGAAATGAGGAAAGACGTTCTGCAGATATGCACGTTAATAACTAGCCACAAGAGAGACTTCAATATGTCAGACACATACAAGCCTTGACGGGAATAAGATTATTTTAGCTGTCTTATTTAGAATAAGTTACAAAAGAGGGATGAAGCGTCAATGCAGAAGAAAAATAGGAACTTGGGAATATTACATCACTCACTTCATTCACCACCACTAGAGAGTTGTCAGACTAGCGCACACACAAACAGATCTAAGAGTAAAACACAACTGTGTGTTCAGCTCCCTTTATCCTTTTTAAAGTCAGTGATAGGTTTTAAGCAAAACCTTAGAATAAGATTTTGCTGTAAGGTAACGGAAGGTTTATGTTTTAGGATCAGACAGTGATATGCTGACCATGTGTTTTAAAGTAGATAGAGCTTATATGCTACTATGGGTAAAGAAAATGTGGTATGCAGTCCCCTGCAGTTAATTCTAATTTCCATTGTCTTTCTTTACATTGTGGTGGCATTGCATTGGCTTGAGTGGGACTGAGTGTTTGGCAGCCTGCCTTGGTAACTCTCTCTAACCTATATGTACAGTAGATGTAGCGTTTTTCATCACAACAATACATTTGCCCTGAAATAGTGTGGCTATATTCATCTACAAGATATGACAGTGCAGATACTAATACAAATGCAAGAATAAGCTTTTTTGTGTTTTTTCTCAAGTTTTGGATACCGTAGTTCTTACTAGTGTTGGTCGAACAGCTGAGTGTTCTATTTTTTTGGGTGATCGAGTGCCTAATTTGAACACCATTAAAGTCTATGGGGGGGGGGATTTGTTTTTTTTTTCTGGACTATGACAGCTCCGCTCCAATGATTGCTTTTTCAGCCCTAGCGTAACTGAGAATCTCTATCCAAGAACACATATGGAACAGCAGTTCATCTGCAGTCACAGCTAATTGAAAGCACTCGCGTACCTCCTCCAATCAGCTGTGACCGCAAAGTTCCCACGGGCACCGGGCTGTACTTATCAATGATTAACCTCTAGTGCCCCGGGATTGCAGTGGATTCTCAGGGTTGCAATCGTTCTTGCATCCCTGGGAATCCTCCTGTTTGCGATCCCTGTGCACTAGAGGTTAATTAACCTTTAGTGTCCGGGGATCGCATTGGAACTGCAGATGAACTCTCAATGGAGTTTCTCCATTGAGAGTTAATCTCCGGTTAAGTTCCCACGGTCACCGGGCTGCAATCCTCCAGGGCTGCAAGGGAATCCTCCTGTTTGCGATCCCTGGGCACTAGAGGTTAATAGGAGGTGTCTCCTATCAGCTGTGACAGCAAGTTCCCACGCTCCCCGGGCTGTACTTAATAATGATTTAGATTTAACATATTTTTCAACCTGAAGTCGCAAACTCGAATTCCGTGTTTTTCGGGTCGGGTCTGCCTGAATTCGAACCCAATATCGAACACCAACACTAGTTACTACTTCTCAACAGATTACTCATGTTTCACTGTTATTACAGTGGCAGTCCTCTATGGTGAATTTTGTTACTATACTAAGTAATTATACTATACTAAGTAATTATTTTACAATATTATTATTGAATACAACTGGGCAAAGTTATGACTGAGGAAGGAGATCTGTATTAAGGCGCTGCCTTTGACCGATAGTAGAGATGGTACTCATGGGTTTAAATGGTGCTTTTCCCTTTTAAAGTACACCTTAACTTTTAGTGCTGCGGCATAGGAAACCTTGTACATTACCAACTCCAGAGGACATATTGAAATATAAATCTTAAGACATAGATTTGGGAAATTATTTGCTTTATTTTTTCTACAAGTGGTTGTCATTTTATAGCAGTTAGTAAAGCAGCAGTGCTGTCTTCAGAAGTCAGATAATGTAGCGGTTGTTAGTCTAGCAATAGATCTACCATTCTCTTCCAGATGGCTAGTTTATATACTGTTGAAAGCATTTTTATGATAGAAACAGATTTTGACTTTTCTTATCTCAAGCTTCGCATGTGCATAGAAGAACAAAAGCATAAACATTCTTATCTCTGGGAAGAAATGTGTTTACCACCTTTAATTTGCTTGCCTAATGATACCATTGATACTTGCACCAAATGACATGTATACATTACCACAATATGTATTATTTCACTATTTTCATTATCCTATTAAATACAACTAGGCTGCATAGTAATTTACCTTCATGACATTATTTTACGGCAAATGTCTTCTACTTCAGGAACACATACACATGTAAACATACAGCAACTGTAGTGTTCTTTCTTGTAGGAGAATGACGGAGATCTCAGTAGTTTGGATATTAAGGGTTTGGAAGTTGAAAAGGCCTACTATAGTGACAATAGTTTATGTTATGTTGCATTTATTTTAATAAACATCCCTTTACACTCATTCTTTTACTCACCAGTTCATTATCCACTGAGATCTTGTCTGTTTGACCTCCTGGGCACAATGGCAGAAGAGTTAGGCAAAAATGGAATAGGAGGTTTGGAGCTCAGGAAAAAAAAAGTTTTATATATAAACTTTGGATATAGCCTAACTGCATAGTATATCCTTTAATCAACCAACTGCTGTAGTGTAACAGTCCAAATGAAATTGCTTATAAATATACATTTGTTAGCAATCTACTTATGATAAATGTTGGAGTATTCACACAAACACTTGCCAAAGGGTTATTGCTGGTTTTCACATGATGTAAACTTGAATCAGCACCAAGACTTTTCTTAGAGCCACCAATTTAATTTCGGCTGGGAGTGTGAATGTCATTGGTGATGCAGAAAACAGAAAAAAGTAAGATACACATCACAAATGTAACATAGTATACACTAGGTGACCATAAAAAGCACTTCTGTATTCTTGCCTCAGTATGCAGAATGCAGAATAAAGTGAGGGAATATTGTTAGCTACCTTTGATTAGTGTACTTACTGCTTGCAACTGCTTTTTTAACACATATTATTGTAAAAAAAATTGGACAGTATGCTAGCTTTATAGCTAATCCTTTGTGCTGTTTCTGTTCTCTATCCAGATATTGATGAGTGTGCTGAAGGACGTCACTACTGTCGGGAAAACACTGTGTGTGTAAATACTCCGGGATCTTTTATGTGCATTTGCCAAACTGGGTACATCAAAATTGATGACTATTCCTGCACAGGTAAGGACAGAATACGTTTTAAATTATTCAAGGCATTATGCATTCAAATCTGACATATGGAATTACAATGTATTTCAGTGTACAGTTCTTGCAAAGTAATATTTATTTTTTTAGATGTTGTTATGGGAACTTCATATTAAACTAAAGAAGTATTTCCCTTGCCATTGATTTAGGGAGTTTTATGAAACTGACATTGATAAGTAGCTTTTCCTTGTTCTGAATAGATGAAGGTAACTTTTTAAGTAGTTTCAATATATTATATGGCACAGAGGAAATATTTTAAATGCTCCCCTGTGTTATATTATATGATTGAATTAGAAGAATTGAATCTCATGATATCAGTCACATGCCCCACATATGTCCTGCCTTACTCCTATATTTGTAAGAATCCTATGTAGCCACAGTTACCTTTCCCCTCCTTCTGAAATAATGTTATTTCTTTGATTATAGGAATTAAAAGGCTCTATCATTTCTAGCTTCTTAGTTACCTCTTTTCATCCCATTACCAATTGCACAAAGAATGAGTAACAGCACATTGATGAAAACTTCCTCTGCTCTGCAGTCCTGTAGACACGTTAACTGTGTTTGACTAACAGCACCATGCAATGCAAGCCTGACTTGCTCATTCTGTTCACTTCTCTCTACTCTAAATGCAACTGTGGATTATTAAATTGATTTAAACAAAGACTATTCTATCTATTCTAGCAGTATTTATATTATATTTAATGATTTTCTTACCATAAGGGATGATCATTTATTGGTTCTTCTTGAGGCTTTTGTCAAGGCAAAAAGCATATTTAGTATAATTCTGAAATACAAGCGCATTCCCTGGTTTTTAAATACACTGTAATTATAAAACATTAACTGTTGTTGAATAAATATAGCTTGCTTCTACCTTCATCTTTGGATCCACTCCACTTAGTTTTTTTCTAGGCATGTGGCTTCAGCTCTAACTACTTTATTCTATTTAATTACAAAGAAAACAGACCTCTTCCTAACACATCAAAAATCAACAAGTTTTTTATTAATTTTTATACTTAGGTTCTCTTAAGTTCTAAGTGTTCGAAACAAATTACCATTAGGATTCTTTTATAAAAACAACGTATACTATTTATATCTGTTGCTTTTTATTAAATACAGTCATGTTCTAATTGAACTTTTAAAATATACAGTATCTTCTTAAATTTCAGGTGTATCAAAACAAAAGTGTGCAATGTATTAGTTTTTTTCATTTAGTAGTATTTAATTTATTTAAGTAGTATAAGGAAAGGTTGTTTCCTGCCAGAATGCTACAAAGTGGGACCCTTGGTCTCTTTGTAGAGGTCTGGAATACCCTATGCAGAGTTTGCCCAAATGGAGCCAAACTGTCAAAATTACAAAAGAATAAACTTTAAGATGACAGCCTAGTCTTTCTTACACTTTTCATATGAATAAAGTTTGTAGCTGTGTTGTTTGTGGGGACAGTTTGACGGTTCTGTTGAAAAACATCTTAAGTTATGTTACATATTTTATCTAGCCTGGCATAAAATACTGTACACAACCAGCTAATTACTGAAAGGCAATTAAAAAATATCTGCAGGCTATACTAACAGCTCATTCGTAGACAAATCTTTTGATCACTAAAGGCCTTTTGTGCTTTTGTGGTATAATGATATGACAGAAATTGTAACACATGGTCATTCCTGTTGGAAGCAAAAAGTAAAGCTATTTCTCTTTTATGAGATGTATTCTTTTATCTATAGATGGTGTACGCAAAGAGAGAATTCTGCAATCTAAAAGTAATTTGAACAACAATATAAAGCTAAAATAACTGTGAATTGTTTTCCACCTAGTTATACATCCTATTCAAATATTTGCAGTGGGAAAATAACATTAACTTACGCTCCTTTCTACACTGATTCAATTTTACCTATGCTTAACCTATGTACTGCAATACATACTTAAAGACACTCTAATGCAAACAAAACAAAGTTGAGTTGTGCCAATACACTTAATTGTGTACTTGCAAATGCAATTTCTATCAAACATTTTGCATAAAAGTAACAAAATCCAAGAATGATCAATATATTTGAGTTTCGGACTCACAGCTATGTAAATGTCAGTAGAAAATGTGCTTTGTTGCACATTATAGGCTGGGTAAATGTAATGAGCAGATTGCCCAGTTTGATCACCAAACATTGATGTTTATCCTAGACTTATAAAGAATAATGGAAGGCATTTGAGGATTTATTTAATTTTAGGAGAACATCTGGGTACATCATGTTTGCTTCTGATGTCATATACAGTTTTATTGTTTAGCATTGACTAAATGTGCCAAAGGTCTTAAAATGGCAATTTTAAGAAATGAAAGTAATAATGTACACATTGATATATTGGACATCAAATATTTTTCTCAATATGATAAAACTATTACATGACTGCTTTATATAAATGCTCTATATAAATAGCTATAAAGCACAACATTACTATTCCATCATCACCCAAGGTAACTGATTTTAATGTTTAGAAACATAGCTTGCATGAAAACCTAGCAACTTTCTCTTTGTTTTCACTTTACGTAATATCAGTAGATATAAATCTAAACCTTCAGCTGGTAAATTCAGATTGGTGATCTCCATTAAAATATTTCTCTATAAACAATCTTATATGTGGTAATGAGCTAGTTGAGAGATACATACTTTGTAGATTATCCTCTGAAGACTGTAACACATATAATAGGAGAAACTTAAAACTAGATCTGTTTATATGTGCTTACTTTTATCCTTGGGATTTTCCTAATACAGTACTTGAAAAAATTGTAATTTATTTGAAGTGTGTAATGCAATTCATATAAAATGGTATTGTGTATCGGTTGTGAAGTGTTAAGGTCTTTTGACTCCCTCCATATTTGATTTTTTTTTCAATAACAATCTTCCTATTAAGATTATTAAACTTTCAAAATCTTTGGGACCACTGGTGGGTGTCACCATGTTGACAATTATGTCAGCAGCCCAGTGGAATCAGAGCTGTCACTCAAGTGGCATTCTTCGGTATTCTTCTTCTTCCCCAGTGGCTACATTAAAGGTTATCTAGGGAGGTTGGGGTAGTTAAGGCAGCAGAAGTGTAATTAGATGCTCCCAGAAGAACAGAGGACTATGACATGAGAAGAGTTAGGGGCTGTTCTAAGAAAAATGCACATTTTCTAGTAGGTTCTCACATGCATTGTAAGTGAAAAACACATTCATTATGGAAAGGAGAACATTACAAGTAAGCAAATAATTCACCTTTACCTGACATTTTTGTGACAACTTTTTAATGCACCTTACACCAGATTTAATAGGACTTCAGAATTCAACATTCTTTTCTTACAAGTTTAGTTATTATTATTATTAATAATAATAATAATAATAAACATTAAATAGGGATTGCAAATGACAGACTAATACAGACAGTGATACAGGAGGAGAGGACCCTGCCCTGAAGAGCTTACAATCTAGTAGGTGGGGGAATTTACACACAATAGGATGGGAGATTTGTAGTGGTGGGAAGTAGTGATGGTTTAAAAAGACAGAAGAAGACGGGTAGGCAAGTTTGGAAAAAATGGGTTTTGAGCGCTCTTTTAAATGTATTGTTGCCAAAAAATAAGCAGGGAAGTCAAGTATGCAAAATTGTTGTGTGTTTCAAGGAAATGTGTCACCAGGAAAAAAAGTTTAAACATTCAGCAGATCCCAAACTACATTAAGGAAAATGTTTCTTGAGTCTGAAGTTTATTTAGTGTTATGGAGAAGCATAAATCAGCTATTTTAAATAATTATTGCTAGTGTCTAAACATACAAACACATTACAGGACTTAATCATTTACACAGAATTAACACTTTGGGGTTGATTTATAAGCTAGTGAGCCTGACATTTACTGAAACATTCCCTGGTGGAGGTTCAATTAAGCACATTGACCTGAAAGATTCTTCGCCAGAGAATGTTTTTGTGAATATCAGATTCACTTCTTTATAAATAGACCCCTTTGTTTGTACTGCACTTCTCAGTACATTCACCCACATCCATCTAATACCTTTCAACCACCTTAAAGTATATTTTCCCATCACTAGTTGCCTTTCACAAATCTCAACTCACACGTAATGCCTAAAAAAACACTTGTGTTAAACAAATTGGTAATAAATCTACCCCATTTTATGTTTTAAAATGTTACAAATTACTCATCAAATTGGTATTGGTAAAGGCAGCTGCAGCAATTACAGTTTTCCTTTATTAATAAATTGTTTTACTAAAATGTGTTTATCCCTAACTAGATGAATATCAATTAGGAGTACATATGCAAGATTAAGGATGAGGAAAGGGCATCACATCCATTAATTCTAGTAGTCAAAAGATCTAAACACTCAGGTATTTTTATACTTGAAGACATCTGTGTTTTAATCACAATATCTGTACAATATGGCACAAAAGTCTAATAAGGCTGTATAATCACACCACAAGACTCATTAGCTACACAAAGGAGGGCCGGGAAAGAATAATAACTAGCTTAATTACAAAACAGAAGCAGGAGTAGGAGGAAAGCAGCTGGGACCTAGCTGGCCAAAGCTGTATGCATGGAAAACATTGCTTGCCGGAAGGATTTTAAATGAAGACTTTTACTATCAAGGAGGGGAGCAGAAGAGATAAAGTACATGGTTATTAATTGAAATACAAACAAAGACACATAATTTACATAAGAGATCTTCTTCCTAACGGCCCAACCTCGTTTTTTTGGCTGGAGAATCTTCTAACCCCATCCTGCCTAATCTTCTTTACTTGCCTCTTTCATTGGATTTCAGTATTTTTATATCATGAAGATTCCCCATCATATGGGAACATTTCCTAGTATGCAACCTGCAGCACTCCCACTCCTCCTCACTGACGTGTGTTTAATTCTTTTTTTGTATGAAATATTCAGCCCCTCCCGCCAGCTACGATCTGTCTTCTTTGTATGTGTAAAAAGGCTGGTCACATCAATCTAAAATTATTATGCTAAGCATGTCTCAATAAGCATTGAAAACAAAATGGTATTATTTGAAAATGTCATTAGTAGGAGGGCAGGGTGGAACCAGACATGGAAAAAAAACAGAAGAAACTTCGAAAAAAAAATGTTCTGAGATAAATAAAATAATAGAAAGCAATTTTATAAACTTGTAAACCTTTAAAAATGAAAATAAAAACACTTGAGTTTTCCATTATGCATCATGTATCACAATTTGTTTTCACAAATATTCATGCTTAAGTGTTTTCCTGTGTTAGGAGTTGAATAATTCCATAACTGTATTTCTCAGAATAACAAGAGATTAAAGAATGCTTTTAATGGCCAACTAGACTCGAAATCAATGCAAGCTTTCAAGGCGGTCAGCCCCTTCTGGCTTATAACTACTGCAGGGGAAATACTGTACATATATATACTAATTTTCTTCATAGAAGTGAAAAGGAACGTAAACAGTGATGTGATATTCATGGGAAGTGTCGGTGTGATAGGATGTTTGTAGAGACAAATTGTGAGGTACTCAGAGACTGGTTGGAGATTAGGTGATATGTGAACGGTTTGATGGGATATTGGATTAATGCTTGAGTGGAGTTCAGGTAGTACACAAATAGCCATGAATCTTAGATTTATTGTGCAATGCAATGTATAAATTGTCCCAGATATTTTAAGAAAGTATGTCACTGTGATTTTCTTCTACTCAAAAGTTCCCCTGTAAAAATAGTGTATAAAATATGTCCATGGTCTGTCTTTTAAAATCTGTTTATAGCCAAGAGGAGCATAAAAAATCCTAAAAAGATTAAAGACTGCTGGTCCTGCATTGTGCATGATGTTGTCTGTGGTCTACAACCAACAGATGAAGTGTCTTAGAGAAAAGGGTTTGGGGGACAGTGTGTATGGGAAAGGGAAGTTTGCAGGAGTAAGTGATAGAGTAAGTTAAAGTACATTTTACTGGTCCCAAGGCAAACTCTTTGCAGATGATCTAAAAAACTGTGCCCAATAAAGCCAATCCAAGGATTAGGTAAGAGTCATCAGTATTGCCTATGGTCACCCTGGCTTACGGGTTACCGATCTAGAGAGGATGAACTCTGCTTCTTCATAAAAGAGCTTTCCCGTCCAAAGACTGGTGGTCTTATAACTGGTGAAACCATCAAGTAGCAGTAAGAAAGTTCAAAAAGCAGAAATCAACAGAATGCAGACACAGAAAAAAGTTTATCCTTCACTTTACCTGCTTCTCTAGGTAAGAAAACAGTAAGCAGCACAGTAGCGACTTGACCAAATTTCACTTTAAATCCTCCAAGACTAGCAGTCAGAGGCAGCAATGACTTAAATCTCATACTGCAGATATACAGCTATAAATTAATAAACGCATATCATAAGCCGTGCACTGCATTGTTCTGGAGGGTTCTATAGGTAACACAGGAAGGCCAATTCTATGTGATTCTTGAAGATATATATGCTTTCATATATACTGAAGATACTTACCAAAATCCCCACAATTTAGCCTTTGTGATAAGTGATCTCCTACTTAAAATCTGTGAATAATATTTTCACACAACCGTGAATTCTGGGAGCAAACTTTTCAACATCAAAGAGAACATACAGAAATAGCCGTAAAAACACTGGATAATGAAAAAAAACCAAAGTAAAGTGTTGCAAAAAAAATCTACGTTTTAAATTCGTTTTTCTTTTAAATCTTTGCTTTGTGGTTAGTTTGAAGACTGTTCTTTGGCCTGTCTTTTTTAAAAACACAACCACTGTTTAAATATATAATATATTGTAAGCTATTTCATAAGCTCTTTCTCCTTTTGTATAAAAAATAAGATGTAATAAAAAATTTTGAATTCAGGGAGCAGTGACAATTAAGAAAGTAAAGTTAACCTTCTATTGCTACTAAGCTTTTATAAAAATGGAAACCAAACAATATTCAAGACTTTGACACTTGATTGCTAAGAAGGCTGATGAGCTCTGAAGACCTGTTGCCCATAATCACCAGAGAAAATTTATTGTCAGCAACAGTAATTACAGATGGTAATTGATGTCATTTACCTTGTTATAGACCAATGGATGTGACGAACTTGGGACAAACCATCTGTCACACACCGTTAATTTTCTAGATATGGGATCTGAGCACTGCACAGGGTGGCTGTTGATGAAGAAATTAACAATATTACCAATGACATTTAAGCTTTATGAGGCTTGATACTGCAGGCAATAGGGAGTTGGCTGAGTACATTTTATCTATCTGATGTATAATATACACAAAAAACTGTATGAAAATGTTAAAACATAAAGATGAAATATTCCTACTCCCTCCTACTTTCTAAACTGTTTTTATAATGCTCCTAAACTATATGCTAATCAACCTGTTACCCAGCAATATATTATGACAAGATAGTATATGAGGATTTTATGTCAGTTGTATTCCTATTCATGCTACAATAGTTAAAACAACCAGTTAACCTTATAGGGCACTGATATCCTAAAGAAGCCTTTGTCAACCTTTTTAGCCCAAAGGAACTCCTGAAATTGTTTTATGCCTTGGAGAACTGTTACTAAAATTATTTATAGGGTTGAGAGAAAATCTAAGATCAACTTTCAATCAACTACAGCTCAAAGAACATTTAAAAACCTTTGGTGGAATCCTGGTTGGGAATGGCTGTCTTAAAGGATATCCTACCATGGAACAGAATACAGGTAGAAGTCCCTGACTTTTCTTGACACCAATTGCCCAGCTGTTTTTGTTATCAAATGTTTTCCTGTGGCCAAGCAAATGCCAGCTTGCCAGTTTGTCCTACCATTGTTCCCTTTTCAACATGAATACTTATGGAGGTATTGTCATGGTTAAACTCTACATACATCTAACCATCCTGTGATGTCTATGAATCCATGAGAATTATTTTTTTTTCCTATACAGGGCAAATTATCAGGTTCACTGATATGCTTGGTCATTGAGAGCAAAAATAAATATCCATTACTTCCAGATACAGAGAGTATGTGACTTACTTCCTTTTCTACTTGTGGCTGTCTGTTCAAATACCTAGCCCTTGTTGTATGAGAACTTCTTATACCTCTAACACGTGTACCTCTGTGTTATAATCTTTGCAATCTACTGATCATTCAATGGGAATTTTACAAAATACATTCTCAGCCCATTCTATTTCCATATATCTTTATAGCTTTTGCAAGTGGCTCTTACATAACTGATCTGAAATGTATTTAGGAAAGTAACTAGTCTTATGGCCCAAAGGACACTCCAGCACCATTATGCTGACCATGCAGGTTCTCTTTTATCTGCGAAAAGCCAATGCAGCCTGGACAGGGATTTTCAGTTGTCAAAAGGAAGTATAAATAGCCTGTCAAAATCAAACCATAAATCATCTTTGCATTGTAATTTTAGAGCTGGTAGTTAAGTGCATTTAAGAGTTTTCTGCTTTCTGACTTTCACTTAAAAGCAATTTTGGGTCTTTTGTCATTTTGGACATAGAGTGTTTAAGTAAAGAAGTCTGTCTTGAAAAGTATTTATCACCGATGAAGTGTCCAGCAGGGCATAAAACATGAAAAAGGATTTGATTATCCAAATGGACATCTATCAGTACATTGGGAAAGCGTTTTAAAGTGGTAGAATATTGCAAAATTGGTCCCGTTAAAATACCGACTAATGTACGTTGTTTAGGCATAGAAAAAAAATGGTGAATTTTAGAAGTACTGTGACCCCTGTTGCTCTACTTTGTAATACTGTAATGTGATCAGCCAGTTCTTTGAGTTAATTGATATTAAATGTGTTTTTTAAATGCAACCAAAGTAAGTAACTAAATTTTACTAGGTATCCACCTCATAAAATATGCTATATAATATGATTTTAGGTTAGGAGAAGGAGGGCTAGAAGCATATGGTGTGCTTGATGCTGGTTGACACCAAAAGGCTATTGAGAGTGAGAACAGAGATGGCCTATTCAGTCTACTTCTGCTCTTTCACTGTGCAGTCAGTAGATTGAGGGTGGAGTGAGGATCTCACTTTATTTCATAACTGCAACAAGTGATGTCATTAACTTAATTGTGCAAATCCCAGGACCAGATAGACAAAAATGTAAATAATTTGGCACGTAAAACTGTTCTCTTATGTGTATTTTTTATGGTTTAGGGTACAGCTTTGATAGGAGCCCCTGCTGTCATAGTGAGTAGGGTATGGGGGTATCAAAACAGAATAATAGGCAAACTGACTTAATACACAGTGACAAAAAAACATTGATAGTTTTAAGATTTGGATGAAACCAGAACATGAATTGGATCTGGTAAAGCAGAATAATAGCACAATAATATTTCTGTTCTCAGTCTTTAGCATTTTATTTCCTATATAAATATGTCTTACCACTCGCCTTTTACATCTTTCTCTTTTTAGTGAGTCTTGGTATTTAGTGATACCACTGTGAATAAAAGACCTACATAATCATAACGTAAGGCCGTTAAAAAGAAAAACATTTTTACTGATGGCCAACTGTGATAAAACTGCTTTAAAAACAGATTATTGAAGCAAAATACCATTAGTGATTATGTAATATACATGCAACAACTTCACCTGTGGTGGAAGGGTCTTCTACAAAGAGCATAAGCTGCAAGATAACGCTGAGTTGAAGCTTTTCTCATAAAGTGGACCTGTCACCAACAACAAGATTATAATAATGGCAGATATTCGTGAAATATGCTCATATATTTGCATATGAAGTCTTATGAAAGTCTTGTTTATTAGGCTATAGAATAATGTGCAAAGCGCAGTAACCCATTGCAATAAATCCATAATACCTTTTCATTGTTCTTTGTGCTGGCTTGTCAAACTGAATTTTCTGTTGAAAAAAAAAAGTGTTTAGTACGTACCTGCAGCAGCTATTAGTGGTTTTGCTAGAATACAAGAGTCACTCACTGTACATTTGAAGGAGCAGCGTTGTCACCAAAGGACAGGAAGTGTATTGAGGTTACAGAGCAACTTGCATTCTTCTAATCTATAGAGGGAGTGTGTTCTGTAGTTCAAAGAAATGAATTGGGCATGCCTGGCAGGAGCTGATTACAGCACAGAAAGCTCAGGACATAGTAAAGCTCTGCATTTCAGGATTAAAAGGTGTTTTTCATCTTTATCAAACACAGAACACGTAACACTTGCAATGATATTCTTAACAATCCATATAGAAAATAAGATAATTTCATTCTCAGAGAGTAAATACACTTTAAGTATTTTTGTGGGAGGTTTTAGAAGTTTGAGAATATGTTGATTTAGAAGTAGCCTGCACTGTGCTAGTTTCTCAGAAAAATGTTTTGTACCCTAATACTATTAGCTTTGGGCTACAATTGTTTGTTTACTACTTTTACCATATGTACAGTGTGGGGCTTCACTTTGAGCAAATTAATTATGAAATTGCATCATATAAAATAGCACTAAATGAGCTGACCTGCTTTTATCGCCAACAAATGGGCAGTGGTTTCCCAAGGTGAATGACATTATGGGCCAGATTTTTTAAAGCTGTCCAAGACTGGAGAAGATACTCTTTCATGGGAAACCCTGGATGATCCAGAAAATCTGAAATGGATCTGTTCAAGGATTACAATATTTGTCAAGCAATAGCAAATTATTTTTAAGAAATCCGTTCTAGATTTGCTGGATTACCCAGGCTCACGCATGAACATCCATTTTCTCCAGTCTTGGAAAGCTTCAATAAATCAGGCTCTACGCATATGGAAAATATACTATCTGTTCGAGTATCTGGGTCAGAGAAAATCTTTGTGCATGGTTCTATTGAATACAGTTTAGCTGGTCTGCTGATTTACTTGTTAGTGTTATATGGTTCAGACCATTGCCTATACTTTCCAAGAAAGTTGTACACATTTCTTGATGATTTTGTTTTTACTTTATTCTTTGAGATTTAAGCTGTGTGCAATGGAAAACATCTTTTATGGCTGTATTTGTTTTTTATTGCTTTTTGGGTTCTAAATGATTAAAGAATATAAAAAATGAGCTGATCTATAATCAGAAATACTCCTAGTTTTATATAAAAAATATGAAATGGCACAAAATAAAATCTCCTTATCCAAGTGAAGCTTTGGACAAAAACCTGAATACAATAAAACATGGCCACCCTTTGAATTAAGACATAGGGGACAAGTTTTAAAACCAGACTTAGGATGTGTAATGGATCCAAAGAAGAGTCTGTTGGTGTATTTGAAAATTGTATTTACCTGTGTGCTTTTGTTGTGAATGCTTGAACTGTTAAAGTGAATGTTTTTATTACAATTTATTTATACAGTTTGACATTTCACATATTTATGGCATTCATTTAACAACAAATCATGTTTTTATGGTGATCATTTTAACAATTCTGTATCATAAGTAAAATGTCTTTATTTTCTTACCTAGAACATAATGAGTGTGCAACAAACCAGCATAATTGTGATGAAAATGCTTTGTGCTTTAACACTGTGGGTGGTCATAACTGTGTTTGTCAGCCTGGATACACAGGAAACGGCACAATATGTAAAGGTAAGAGTATAAAAAGAAAAGAAGATGAACATTATTGTTCTCCAGTGTCTTGAAAGTACCAATATAATAGATGATGCTTTGCTTTTAAAGGCATTTCAGTGTAAGAATGAACATGTCCAGAGTAGATGAACAGTAAATGGACATAAAGTGTGGCACATGTGAATAGCATAAAGAAAGCTCACAGATTTATTAAGCATATCACATCGATGTTCTGGGCCCTGCGTGTGGGCCTCTCTGCATCCTAGATAATTATTGCCAGTACACCCACCCTGCAAACTGTTCTCTACCATCTGGGTTTGAATTTTTATTTTTTAACAGTAGAAATAGCAGCAGCAATGTTTATAGCTGTTCTTTGATTTAGCCTAAAATAGTCATTTTTATTCAGCTAATTTAAAGCTTCATTTTTGTTCTTTGTTCATTCTAGCTTTCTGCAAGGATGGCTGTAGGAATGGAGGCACTTGCATTGCTCCTAATATGTGTGCTTGTCCTCAAGGTTTCACTGGACCTAGCTGTGAGACAGGTAAGTAGTAACATTGACCGAAATATGTGAGATTGCAGTAACGCTATTGATTAATGGATAACTCTACAAGCACAAAAAGTGCAACAAATGTGAGTGTGACCCTGTTGCAGAAGTTATTGGTTGTTAAACAAAAGGCCATGTGCTGGAAATGATCCAACAACCATGAAGTTTGAAGCAGTAAAACAATAGTTTACTACACTTTGAGTCCTTTGTTTTTTGCAATGTATGTTAGGTGTTCATTAAATTTATGGCAGCCTTTGACAACATGACACCATCGTAAAATAGTATGGTACAAAATGGAAAGCCTCAACAGATTGACCTACTGCAGTTTTTGTCAACCACTAATATACAAAATATTCAAATACATCAAGAAATACATGTTTATTTCATATATGTAACCCAGATATTCATGTACTAGAAGGTTAGTTTGGTGCTATATAAATATAAAACTGGTAAATATGTACAAATGTAAGTGAATGTGTTGATTTTCGTGGGGTAGGCTCTAGCTACTGTGCTGACCAGTTGTAACTCATCCATTCTAACTCATTTGCATCTTAGCCTGGTGAGGAATATTATATATCACCAACCAGCTATATTTCACATACACTATTAAACTTTAATAGCTACGATGCAACTATTTACATAATATCTACATAAAGATCACTGTGAGTATGCAAATAAAACTGGATGAATATATGAAAGTCTTTTGAGCTTCTATAGGAAGAAAGGAAATCAATATTTCACTAGACCATATTCCTTTCATTTCTTATGAGGCAGGGTTAATTTATGCCTTCTGGCATGGCTATGAATTTGATTGCAAACCATAATTTTCAATGGACATGACAGATGTCATAAACAACATCTAAATATTTATGTTGGAGGAATTGCTGTATGCAAAATAATCATATATTAAATTTTCTACCCCATTTAACTCGCTATACAGTTGTTTTTAATATGCATGAAATAGTATGCCATGACTGTGATTTAGGATGTATTCAAAGAATAGCAAAATAATTATTTGTGCATGCATATACTTAGGTTCATGGATACAAACATTTATGCACAGTCACTGGCACTATTTGAAATCAGCTCCTTTTTAGTATACTGTACACCAATTATTGAATGTGTCATAAGAAAAAAAGTCTTATTTACCTTAATTGAAACAGACCATATAAGCAATATTAAAAACACTTAAATTCAGTAATTGTATAAAGCAGATAATTCCCTGCGGATTAAACCTTCTTGATTATACCCATTAGCACTACGTTAATAAACATAATTAAAGAGAATCATATACATAATTATTGTTAGATATTAGTCATTGCCATGCTTCCGTTGTGGCTTGTGCAGAAAGCTGCATCCCCACTTCAAAACACAAAATTGTCTGTTGCCAATTGACTATTATAAGGCCAATAAAAACCGATGTGTTGTTGCTACAGACAGGCATTGCCATGTGCAGAGACAATAATATATATTAGAACATTTTACATACACAGGAGTTTGCTTTTCCAGAAAAATGAAAGTTAAAACCTTGCTGTGTCTCACACACAGGTATCCCAGCATTCCAAATGCACATTACATTAAAAATCAAGGCAGATAGAACACAAACATCAAAGCAGTTCAGTAACCAATATTACATTACTAAATGGATTTTTAATGTCAAGCAATGAATGTACCTAAAAGCAGAATGACATAAAAATAAGCTCACCATTGCACTGCATCTGCTACTCCTGTCCAGTAACTAAATGGGACAGGTTCAGAATAGCCTGGGCTCAAAGGAAGTCAGGTGGATTGATGCTGAAAATCAAACTGTGAACATATAGTGGCAGAAAAAAGTGGGATACATTTTTGTATTTTAAGGCAATTTTTTTTTCATTTTATGCTAATTTGGGATTTCCATTTTTAGAATATTTTTGGTTGGAGTTCTGTTTTAACTACGGCTAGAGTAAGTATTGGAATTTGTGTTGATACAAACGTCCTGTAATCCCCTACAAATTATTAATTAAAATCAGGGATGACCTCATACTGCAGTTCATTTATTGTCCTGTCCACCAGCTGCCAGTGTTTGGACTCAGAGGACTTTTAACAAGTGTGCTGTTGCAGTGGTTCATAAATGAATTCACGATTTTTTATAATTATTATGTATTATGTTATCCTTAATAAAGAAGTCTGTTGTCTAATAATGGATGAAAACCCAAAACAAAACCAAAATTACTTTATCATTGGCATCAATCTTATTATTGCCTCTGCACCTGCAGTTTTTTTTTAACTTATTTTTAGTGAAAAATATTTTCTATGTGAAAACATTATATTATCTCGTGCCCCTGTTTAATATTCTAAATGTGCAAGAACAGAAAGCCTTGAATGCTGTGTAAAAAGGAAATTGTTTTTTAACAAGCATATTTCCTTTTGTACAGTGGCAGCACATAAATAGAAATGCCAATCAAATCTTGTGCAATTTGCAAAACGATTATTAAAGTGCTCGCCAGAACAATTGTATGGATTAGGGGAGGGATGCTTACCACCAAAAGTTATAGATATTTTTATTAAAATATACCTGTCATCCTTCTGCTGGAGGCAGTACTTGAGTTCCATCCCGTCACCCAGCACAAAGAAGTTTAAAATTGCACCCACTGTTTATACTAAAAACCGTAGTCAAGTTGTAATAGCATTTAAAGAAAACATGTTCTCAGTCTGGACAATTCGGACGGAGCAAATTGGATGGGAAAATGAGTGGGGTTACCTTCGTCAAAACGGTCTCATGCTTCTCCACATACGGAGCCTCTTTATTAGTAATGGCCTATAATAGGCTTTGTTCATACAGGCGGTGAGGTTGCTGTGTGTTTTACACTTCCTCAGTCCAAGTTTCCAAGGAAACATTGCCTTTGGAGAGACACTACATGTAGCTTCTCCTGGCTTCCACTCCATACAAAATGGATCGAGGAGGTAGTAAGTAGTACATGTTGTTTGGAGATTAAATAGGGTGCCATTTGTGCGTGATTGCTTTATCCCAAACCAGAGCTGAACCTGCCTGATAGGTCCAAAAGGGAGTTGTGGAAGAAAGTATGGCCAATATGTAAAGCCCCACTTCTTTTCAAACAAAAACAAATTGGTAATATACCATTGTTAACAAATAAAATCAACACAATTTATTATAAGCATTATATCTTAGACCTAAAAACCCAATATGTTCCTATAATTGCTACCAGAAATGTATCGCCCATCCAATCAATAAAAAGCTTTGTTTTTAGTCTTGTACAAAGTAAAAAAGGGTTGCAAGTGTTTTTTATTGTTTGCATTCTCATTGAATTGATAATAATTTTCTCATATGGGCACAGAAATACAGCAAAATGTATTTATTATTTATTTGGATGGCCCAGAACATCTGTTCTTGATTTCTTTCTATCTTTATGTCCCAGGCACATGTTTAAAAAAAAATATATATTTTCAGCTTTTTTTATATGTCAAAATCTTTTGACAAGATTGATGTTAAAATTGTGTCATCATATTCCTAATTAGAATTGTCCAGATTTGTTGTGTTAGTTTTTCTGTATAGAGTATAAATCATGATTAGGTAACCTCTAAGTCAACAATATTGCATTTTATTTTAAAAAGTGCAGTTGCAGTTTTATAAAATAGTAAGAGGAGCACTTGACAGGTTAGCATTGCTCCGAGACCGGAACAGCCTCTCTGCTTACACAAACTGAGCCACATTTACATGAGCATATTAACCAGTTGTATTTTAGAATTGATCAGTTTAGTAAAAGCAATGATGACAAATACTTGAGAAATATGGATACTGGCCGCCTCCTACATCTGTGAAATCTGGCTGATTTGGAAGGGGCACTGTGAATGAAACCTGGTTAGGGGGCATCTATATGTGTTGGCAGACTATCTGGCCCACGGCCCTTAACCAGTGTGTGCTGCATCCATCTCTCCCACATAGCTCCATTTTAATTGGAATGGCCAGAATGGTGTAACTCCCACACATCCACAGAGGAGTTCATTCCAAGCAGCCAGATATACCAGGTTTGTACATTGAGCTTGGCATGTGCAGCTAAGTGTTCAATAGGGAAAATATAGTGAACAGGCAGGAAATTGTTTTACTGCAGCAGGGACATTTTTGTCCCAGCTCACAATTTTTTATTTTTTTTCATTTAGATTTGCTGTAATAAAATCACAATTTCTATATATCAATAAAAATGATATCTGCTATGCTATAGAGTTTAATGGCAATAAAACAAGAAAATGCCCAGGAGGGGAAATACTATCTAAAGGCCCCATATATTGTACATGGCTATATCTGCTGCTATATTCAGCAGATCTGTGTTTACCTATGGGGGCAGATCTTAAGACCAGTAAAACACCCTGCCACAGTTTTTTTATTTTAAAGGAATGTTTATAATAGCAATATCTTGTTTTTAAATGTAGATATAGCCTAGGTCATACTTTAATAAAGTGAATAGTTCAATAAAACAGCTTTACTTTATATGTAGGTCATGATATATTGCAGTCCTGGCTGACTCCACAGTATGATCATTTTAGTGCTCTGTTGGCAGAACGAGTAAGGTTCACGTGACACAACATTTTAATTTTTCATGAAGGCATAGACATTAAAGTCACTCATCCACATTTTGTCCTGTAATGCCTTAATAAATCATGAATTTTAGTCTGAGAATTGCGTGGATGAAGTTAGGTTAACATTGATTCATGAACACAGTGACAGAATGACAGTTTCAGTACAGAAAACAAATGTACTGTGATTAAATTTAATTTTATCTAAAACATTCTCATCTGCCATGACCTTGGACGTGAGATCAAGATGTGAATAGTTATTGGGTGTGAGAAGTCTAAGCAACTCTTTCTCCACAGCTTCTTTTATTATGTGTTTTACAATATGTGTATTCTTCAGAGGTACTGAGGTTCTTTGTCAACTCTAACGGTAACTTTATTTAGTAGTTTCTCCAAGGCATATGTTCTTTAAACTTTCTGATCATACTTTTATCATGAAAACAGTACAAATACAAAGTGTTATGTAAGGCTAAACAACAGGTGAGCTTGAAGGCTTATCCTAACTAAAAAGCAAAAATGTAATATTTTTTAGCTTACCGTACTGTAGATTTGCTGGCTGCATACTCTTTCATTTATCAGCCTTTTTTTTTACCTGGTGTTTCTGCCAGTAACGCACGTTCTGTCCTAGAATTACTCGTTCTATGGAAGATTTGCATTGTCACCCAAGCAAAGGGCTACACACCCCTCCATCCCATGGGGGTGTTTATTGGTGGAGAGAAATGGCAACAAGGCTTACTGATAACAGTCAGAAGAGGTGGCATAAACACGTTTTGCATTTATGAAACCAATATCACAGGATGATTACTGAAGAACATTTTACAGAACAAATAGAGCAAGAAATAGAAGTTTATTGTTGTTTTTTCCACACACTTTAAAGTCATGTAACTCAGCAAAACACACTCCGTTTCCCTTTGCTCCATTGCTACTCTATGCAGCCATGAGCACTGGAAATTCTCTAATAATGCAGGTCAGAAGAGCCAGATGCAGGTCAAATGCAGCTGTCCGTGAGTTTTGAATAATTACAGAAGCATATCAAGCTAGCACCAAACTCGCCTCTATCTATATCTGGCAGCACTGGCACTATATATTGGGCTTTTGTGGTGGGATCATCCAGGTCTTCACTACAAGCTCAAAGCCCAGGCCATAACTTGAACTTGTTGTTTTGCATTTCATTATTATAAGTTCACTTTTGAAACCAAAGTCTGTGTTCTGTTAAACTTACAGTGAACTATTGGTGCCTAATTCACAATTTTATTTATCCTTATAAGTTCACTTTTGAAACCAAAGTCTGTGTTCTGTTAAACTTACAGTGAAATATTGGTGCCTAATTCACAATTTTATTGGACCAAATCTTTTTCAGAAAATCCTTTGCTATAGGGGTATTTACAAGTACCCACATTCAATTGTAAGTATTTTTTATCTAGTTGGTTGAAAATTATACAAATCCATTACCTTTAACCTATAGAGAAATTCATTTTAGTAAATAAACAGATTTGTGTTTTAATATAAAAACATCTAAATTTGGCATCAATATGTGCAGCATCCCTATATCATCATTCAACATCATTCATATGCTATTTCATACAGCTCATTCATATTTGCATAATATTAAGCTGAAATCTATAAACCTTCAGCAGATATGCACTAGAGCAGTGTTCTCTGTTCCTTGAGTCATGAGCAATTTGTACCTCTCAGGTCAGCTTACCTGACACCAATCTGGAAGGTCGACATTTTTCACCCTGGTCAGCAATGTAGTAAGATGCATTCTTCCCACCAGGCTAATATACTGTGAGCTGTTGATATAGTAATTTAAAATAGGGGTTCCATGTAGACATGAAAGGTATTTCAAGGGGTTCCCCCATGTTAGAAAGGTCAAGAAATGCTAAGCTACAGCCTATTTACATTACTTAAAAATGTCAGATCAGTCACAACACATTACAATACAGTGTTGTCCATGTTTAGTATCCTTTCAGCACTCTGAGTTACTGAACATGTCTATATATCACCAGCTCAGACCCAAAAATGATCATGTAGGTTTAATGGTAGCTGACAACTCAAGGATATTTGGAAAAAAGGATTCACAAATTAAAATTTTCATTTATACAATGCAAAAAAATAACCACTAACCAAGCGCACAAGTAAATTTGAATATATGCATACATATAATTTTCTAACATAGGAAATTATACATGGACAACATGGTGGCTCAGAGGTTAGTGCTCTGGCCTTTTCAGTACTAGGTCCCAGGTTCGTATCTGGGTCAGGACATTATCTGCATGGAGTTTGCAGGTTCCCCCCGTGTTTGCGTGGGTTTCCACCGGGTTTTCCGGTTTCCTTCCACATCCTAAAAACAATTCAGTCAGGTTATTTGGCTTCCCCCCAAAATTGACCTTAGACTGTATTAAAAGACATATGACTATGGTAGGGAGATTAGATTGTGAGCCCCTTTAAGGGACAGCTAATTACATGACTATGGGCATTGTACAGTATTTGTTTAGGGCTATCATTCTACGCAGGGTAATATGATGGCACTATATAAATACTGTATAATAATAATACATTCCCTGATCACATTGCTTGGATTACTGAATTTTTTGTTTCTTAACAAATCTGTAGACATCCAGGCAGTGAAAAGTTAAGACATTGATGATTCTTTCCAGCCATTACTGTTCAGCACACAATGATAAATGAGGCCCATTGTTATAGCAACAAACTAGCACATTGTTTCGTGTATATATAGATCTCTTTAATCTGTTATCAAGATAATGGAAGCATTTGCTTATTGCACAAATGCCAAGGCAAAGTTCTTCCATGCTTATAAATAAGAAATGCTGTGAAATTTGGCAGTGCCAATCAGCTTAGTAACTGCAGGCAAGTAGTTGATCAATTTGTGACAACAAAGACACATTAAGCAGAGGCAGCAAGGCATTGTCTAATAAAATATTGTTTGATGATGTTGACACCGTCACAATGCCCTAAAGTCTTGTAGTTTACAATGAGAATGATTGAATTTCTTGTTAGACATATTAAATAATAACCGCAACATTATTATTATTATTATTATTAAATAAGAAGCAAACCAAGAGAGAGCAGTGTAAGCATTGTGAAACAATTGACGCAAAAGATTTTCTAAATAATTCTATAAAATGCATTGATGTCCACAAATGTGTTGCCATTCCTATTTCCTTTTATATATAGTATATATATAAAATATTATTTTAGACCATTTTGCCTTCTTTTCGTGCTGCTCTGTACACTTTTTCACTTATTTTTCCTGTTTTAAAGTTGAACGTAAACCATCAAAATCTACTTTTTATCTGAAAATAATGTTAAAATCCCTGTTGGGCTACTTTAACACCCATGGCAGGAACAAGCATTTCTATGAGCCTCCTGTTGGCTGGCAAAATGCTCGCTGCCCCTTTGCTTATCTATTTGACAGCAGATGTCAGTGAGTGGTAATAAACCTCCCACTGGTGCCACCATTCTCTATTGAGTTGCTGCAGTTTAGACCGTATGCATGTAGTGTCTCGCCTGAGGAAGCTGTTCAGTGGCACTAACCACATCGCAACCTCATCACTAGTCTATCAATATTTATAAAACCCTAAGGTTTTATTGTTCTAAGAAGAAATTTAGGATAGCTCCTTAACTGTAATTTAAATTTGACGAATTTGTCTATGGGTGATAGTTAAAAAAGGATTATAGGGCATCGAAAGTTAAAAATTGAGAAAAAACCTATATATACACAGCTGCCCAATTGTCATGTAAGTAACGATGTCTCCAAAAAAACCTTGATGATTAAAAACTAATAAAGGCGAAAACTGTTGTATGGTCACTTGAATTCATGATGAAGGTAACGGGTAAATGGTATAGTTGTGAACAGGATTGCAGACATTGCGCATATAAAAGTTGCCTGTATATGTGGTCATGTCAAATATTTAAAAAATGTTTCTTTTTACATTGTGTAACTAGCTATTGACCGGTATCACAGTTCCAGAATCACAAGAGGGCTGCACTTAAAACCTTTTTTTTTTATGTAACGGGCACTTTAAACAAAGCAGATACATTGTAATATCAGCCTAATTCCAATTGCAATGTAAAAGGGAACTTTTATTATCTTGGATGAACATGAACTGGTGTGGAATTGGTACATGAATAGTACTTTTGATGATAGATTATTTTGTATTGAAGCACAGTGAACACTTTCATTTGTGTGTGTGTCAGCAGGTGATCAGTTTTAGCGTGATATCTATCATGTTTCTTTACTGTAATTTGAGAAAAATAGCTGAACATTTTGCTTCTTTTTTATCACATCACTTAGGAATTTTTTTTTCTAAATACAAATATAATGATCTATCGATCTCCTAATTTTTTATTTAAAGCATACAACATTTTTACATTTTTATTGGCATGCAAGAAGCCTGGTTTCTTTTAAACCCTGCTATGAATATCATATCCTTTACAAGACTATTTTCTTTGTATTATACAGATAGAGAATTTAAGAAACTACAGAAAATGGTTCTAGAAAAAGGCAGATGGTGGTTTAATGCTGTTGAAAGACTTTCACAAAATGTCCTTCCCTTGATGTGAGATGTCATCTTCCACCCAACCTGCCTGTATTCTGCAGTGGAGCGTATGATTGCATGGTGTTCTCCCACTGCAGAGTAGCCAGGAGGAATGTGAGGAGTGAAAACATCATGTTTGTTTTATTTCATACTCATTTACTTACATTAGGTACCTGGTAAATGTACTTTTTTTGCATATAGTATATTTTAGCACTGCAGAAGCAGAGGGCTGCTGTGTAATACAATAAAGGTGATCGCTGGGCGAGCACAGTAAACTGAACTAAACAAGAACCCTCCACTGGAAAGTGTGTATGAGAAACTGAACAATGGGATGTATTTGCACAGTACCATCACTCAAATATTCTTTAGTTAGCAATAAAAAAAAATCCACACTTCCAAAGTCTTCTCTGCCCTGTCTAACCAGAATCCACATCTGTAAATTCCTGACAAGCTTGTTACATACTGCTACAGTTTTAGGTTCAATACAACATAAAGTATTAAATGTAACAATATATGTTATTGTAAACAGTGACCATATGATATAATTTTCAATTAGTTAAATATGCATATTAGGTAGGGATTCTCAGTGTGACTGTGATCATTTACTAGAAGTGTCCATGTAACTAGAGAGGAGGCATGCAGCTATTTTTATTTATATATTAATAATTTAGCAGCATTCCTGCAATGCAGAAAGCAAAACCGTGATGTGTGCAGGCTAGGCAGAAATTTGCCAGAAAAACTAAAGCTACGTACACACTTCCAATTATTATTGTTGGTAAACGAACGACGAACGATCCTGCACGATATCTGCGAACGATCTTATAGCACTGATCCTGTACATACAGATAACGACACGATCGTTCGCAGATATTGTACACACGATAGATGCGATCGTTTGAACGATACAGGAAGTGACGTGCACCACAGGAAGTGAGCGAACGTTCGTTCATCGCGCATGCTCAGACCATGGACGATCACTGAACGACCGTACACACGATAGATGGTCAACGATTGTCGTCCAATCCGATCCGCCGGTCCGGTCGTTCATTTCCAACGACTATCCTCGTTCGTCGGCGTCGTTGGTTACTTTTTTTACGAACGATTTTTGCCCAATCGATCATTCGTCGTTCGTTCGTCGTTCATTTCCAGCGATAAAAATTGGAAGTGTGTACGCAGCTTAAGTCTTCTAAAGAGTCTTGTGTGATGGTAATTGGTCAGTACTGCCCAAAAATGAATCTTGGCTAATCTTTGCTATTTTACTTAGGCAGATATAGCATTACTAAATCAATGAAATAATACATCTATCATGTATAGCTTTAAGGAGCATTGGTTAGGCAGCAAAGTAAAGTTTTTTATATTACTTTACAACACTTTTATCCTCAAATGTTTTTTCATCAGTGAACACTGTCTTTATGGTAGCAACATTTCAGAAGATTGGCAGCCTGCCACTTTTATACAAAGTTTATTTGGTTTAATAAACGATCTAGAGGAAAAAAAAACAGCAATGTAAAAGAAGATAATAAAGCATACAAAAATGACGGGAATCCATTAAAATAAAGGTTAAGAGGCCAATTCGAAATACAAATAGAGTTTACAAAACCAGAGCTCGTAGAATAGGGATATAAATATCTTATCCTATTCTAGATAAAAAAATGGACAGCAGCTAATTGTGGATGTTACACAAAGACATAATGAATGAGAAGAAAAACAGAACACCTATTTCATACTTTAGGTCTTAGTGTCATTGTACATCCTATCATTCCTGGTCCTTTTGTTCTTGGCTGTGTACAGAGACTTTGTAGGCCCTGTCCTATCTTTAAATATGCAACCCCAGCTTATAAACACTTGATTTATCCAGACCTAGCAGACCTGGTAGAGATTGTAGCTAAACCAGGTACCTACCTCAACTGAAAAACTTTCCTCTGTCTGGTCCTCTAAATGCCTGGAAATCTTGCCATTCTCCTAGCCACCACTGTAAATTCATGGTCATCAAAGGCAATGTGTTTGCTTCTTGTCCTTAAAGTATACATTTTTAGGGTATAGTAGAAACCCCAAAATGCTACATGGTACCATTCCCAAAAAGGACAAAATATCACTCTACTTTCCTATAATGAATTTCCAGAAGTTTGGCTAAGACACACCTGGTAAAACACTTAACAGTTTGACCTAAGGTAGAATTTATGATATTGTGAACCTAATTTAGTCTTTTATTTTTTTGACAAGTGACTGCAACTTGTATTGCTTCTAAAACACTTGAAAAAAATATATTTAGAAAACCTACGTCAAAAAAAGTTTTTCTTCACACCATTGCCACCTGGTCTTTATATTCTCCAATACATAGGCATACCAAAACAACAATTTCAGTGTTAGATATCTATATCTTCTCTAATACATAGGGATACTATAACAAAAATTCGAGTGTTAGATATCTATTTCACATAAGCTGTTGAGAACTGTAAGAACACAGATATGTATTCTGTAGAAAGGGCTATGTAGCCGAAAACGGACACTGATCATTTAATGCAACATTTTAATGATAGTAAAGTTAACTATCAAAGGTAGTGGAGGATTGCTTGATTTTAAGCGTTGACATGAAGCAGCCCAAACTTGTCCGCAGGGCACCATTTATATTTTAATTTTGCTGTGGAGAAAAATGAATTCATGCTAAGTAGACCAGCTGTGATATTGAAGTATTTGTACTGCGGTCAATGCTGAGCAAAATTTATTCCTGGACCTTTATGTTACTCCTGGGCTCCAAATATATTTCTGGCAGCTCACAAACTGATACAGACAAATACAATCATACAGTATCTAGTATCTATTACACCCCAAAATGAATAGATTAGGACTCTTCTTAATCTTTTTTCTTTTTTTTTTTTCTTCTCTAAGATCAAATCTATGTTTTGCCCATATGTTGCCCATGCAACATGTTTGCCTTATTGTTCCACTCTCAACATATACTTACCTATTTGTTACCTCCTCGTTGCTCTGTTTACCTGCCAGGAGAAAAGCAAATACTATGCCTGGTATTTCCAGGTATGCATGACTATGTGACTTCTCTTACTTTAATGTGATGGTGCTGGTGTTTGGTTATTTGCCCATCAAACAGGGGTAAGGACAGAGTTACTAAATAAAAAAATCCATAAGAGGCTCAGTGCTTCCTTTCCATCCTCCAATATCATTAAAAATGTAAGAACCAATCTTTAGAACTCCTCTGATCACAATCAAAAATGTATTATCGATAACTGTCTACCTCCTCACTTGGTATTTGTGTTTTTGCCTATGTTAGTAACTTGCGCCATATATCTTTTCTTTGCAATTCCAGGGCTTTGGCTTCCTGCCAAATATTTTATTTTGAAATTCACTACTGATATATAAGGTAATATATAGAAATAGTAAGGCTTTGCACCTTCAGTGGCATTTAATACCATGCAATAGGCCATGAGCACTAATCAGTTCTCAAATAGGATGCATGCTAGCAACAGTTCAGTTGACCAACCTCACTTTGTTCTCTCCTACACAAACTGAATTCAATAGAGAAAGCAAAAATTACATTAAAACATTCATTTTTCATGCTGCGAGTTGAGTGAAGATTATGAGAAGCACACACAGGTCATTTCTGGACTACCATGTTATTACCATGTTATATAGCAGTGCATAATGTTCTCTGATAACTAGCAATAAATCTGTAAAATACATTGTTAAATAACCTTAGTAACCAAGCATTGAATTTTAGTGGTACATTTGCATAACTTCTGTCCATACACAGTACCTGATATTATTATGGAAATATATATTATTACCTTACATATTTTTCATAGTTTGCGTTATCCTTACATATATATTTGTTTTACTTTCCACTATTTTGTATAATGTGTTAGCAAGCTGTTATAACCAGGTTATATTTCCAACAGAAAGCTTTGCGTATTACATTTTTAAAAATGTGTTTATTTCACAATGGTAAATAGCAAATGAGAGCAAAGTTCTTCCATAGCTGCTAAAAACAGTTTATGCTTAACAAATTTATCATGTTGTTTACACAAAAGAGATGGGAATAGCACATTTACCCATAAATGTGGGCATACCTTAAAATAAAAGTCTAACATTACTAGTGCTCATGAAACTAGCAACATTTCTGTAGTTTCATTTTGGGATGAAAATGGTTGTGTTTGAGACTCCCCCAAATTGGGGATTGACAAATCGGTGTGCATATTAGGATATGGGGTAATATTAGAATAAAAACAATGAAATTGTAGGAAAAGCAAAACTGAATGCATGATATAGGGGTTTTCAGGTAGATGAGTTTTAGTACGACTCACATACTTGTGTAACTTGACTTGTGTCAAGAAAAAAGCTGAAAGTTTGATATATTATGTGATTATTCATAGAAATTTGCAAAAAAACGTAATATAAAATGTATTTGTTTATAAGGGTATTCATATATACACACATTTCTTATAGATAACTTTACACATCCAGTATTACAATACCTGCTCCAAGTATTGAAATATCATTTTGTCCTACCCTCATCTGCTCAGAAGATAATGAATATGTAGTTTTAGAAAACAATAAAGTGGTTTAATAACTGGGTTTTATCCTTTTATAGGCCACTATTATAAAGTGTCTATATGTGTCTTGTTTCATACCATTTATTAAAAGGAGGTTGGAGTTTGCATCATTTAAATATATAATATGTTGGCAAGAAGTAAAGAATATTGAATTTTAATCAGAGGATTAGTTTACCCAAAACTTATCTTTGGATAGGGAGAGGTATTCACAGTTTTATTAACCTTTCATTTGCATTTTGTAGTTTAGTATTTGTTGCTTTCACTCCACATGTCACTATATCTGTGGTGTCCTACCCTAGAGATCTACAATCTGGCTCTGGACCCCATACAAAAATCTCTTTTTTATTTTTGTTTCTCAGTAAAGATTGCTGTACTTGAAAAACTTACAGATCAGATAATCTGTACACACAACACATCTTTGTTTAGCATTTGTACAGAACTTTACACAGTATATGGAATTGTTGGTTGCACAGTTCCCATTGTTGATTTTTATTTCTATCCATATTCTCATTCATGTACCCAAATCAATCATAAGTCTTATACATATAAAACCTATACAATTATGATAAGCCACATAAAGCACTGATTCTTCACTTTATTTGTTTACTATTTGTATGTAAACTGAGATGTATTGGATGCTCTAATTCAGAAATGGTTTGTTTGGGGGTATGCATGGAATGAATGCACGTACATAAAGCTTTAATTCCTATTTCTTCTACACTGTTCATTTTTCTGAGTGCTTAGAGAGATATTAAAAAAGACGGTTCAGGGAGGGCAATCAGTAAAGTGCTGACACAACCACTTGCAAAATTGGAAGCAGATAACAGTATAGCCCTATTAGTATCCTTTGCACTGTACTTTAGTTTAATGTTTTCATTTTGAAAAGCTTTTCATGTTAAGTCCACTGTGTTTTATAAGCAATTATTTCACAATCTCTAAATTGAAGCTGTTTAAGTCATTTTCATAATGATACATTAAAATTGCTTGACATTAGAATGCTACTCTATGCACTGTCAAATAGAAACTGCATGCAAATGGAAATTCTCAAGATGTAATTTTGTAGGTCTGACAGTGCACTTAAAGTAAATGCATATATTGCTTGCAATCAGCTAATAGGAAACATTTACTTGATGTCTGATGTCTTCTTTATTACATATATTTGTGGCAGCAAATATAAGAGTCTCAGCAAAGAAATGTTTTCAGTGACTATCTGCCCAGAATTTAGCTGGTCATCTAATGAGTTACAGCTCAGAGGAAATTCCCTTCAGGAATATATATAATGACAAGCAAAGTGCACTTATGAGTGAAATCATCTTACTTTAGGCTACATACAACAATAGATCTTTCCTGGGATGCCCAACACTGGCTACTTCCCTTTATTGTGCCAACACAGAGATGAGTTATTGTAACAGTCTCTGACTTTGGCTGTCTTCAATAAATACATTTTATTTATTTTTGTTTGCAGCAGTTGGATAAACAATGGGTTGGAATAAAGATACATCCTAATTTTCAGCCCTCCATAAAATGCTAAAATCTTATTCTAAATAAGGATGAAGCCGCATTTGAGTGTGCCCCGGTGCAATTTTACGCAATCCAATGGGGAATTGATTGGCCTTGCCTTCCGCATCAGCATATGTTTTTGAAACAGATGTTATTTGCTATTTCCAGTTTCAGCATAACTCTAAAAACATCTAGTGGGCCCCTGTTTTATAAAACCAGATGCTCCAAACTCTGGATTTATAATGCCAATGGTCCACCAGGGGTTGGAAAATGCAGAGACTGCTGTAGACTTTCCAGCGAGCCCAGTTAACTTGTTACATATTGTATGTTCTACAATACAGGGGCTTCTATCTTGTTCAGGAAGATTTAAGTTATGTTTACATTTTCTGTATAACATTTTTCATGTTACAAAAACATTATTTGTACAATTCCTCAAATATAGGTTTGGCCCATGTGCATTAAAAATGTTGTGTAGGTAAATAAAAATTTAGACAACAACCAAATTATATGTGATGTTGCAAATATGAATTTCACATTACCAGGTGTAAATGATGCAGTTCCTGTTCTCTCTTCTTTTGGAGACACACATAGCACCAGCACATTGATACCCACCATTTGAACTGATTGAAGCATAAAGTACACTAATAATGAGAAAATTATGTAGGCAACCATTGCTAAACTCTCCTATTGGGAATTATAGCTTCCTTGCTTTCATGCTAATGCTTTGGTTTCAAAGCTTCATGAGTCATTGAACTGGAACACGTAAAGATATAAGGAATTCCAACGTTACTGGCGCTTATTTTCAGTTTTCTTGTTCCAGTTTTGTGTTTATTGAAGCCAGTCATTCACAGGCATCTAGCGATTAGAAGGTAATAAAGACACCATATTTCTTTCATGGTAGGTTTGTATTATAAGAAGTAGTCAAGGTCACATGATTTTATGAATATTCTCATTGGGATTTCAGCAGATGATGGCAGCAGGGAAGCATATGTTCTGGTCAGGAGGTTGGAGCCTCTGTTGGGAGATGTCCTCTCACTTCCTGCTCTGGTGACACCAAGGTCAAGGCTTTGAGCTCAACTGACTCTATCACTCCTATAAACATTTTCTGTGTTTATTATGTGTTTTCGTCAATGGAAAATACAATAGAATAATGAAGAGTGTACTCCAGACGTGATGTAATAAGTTTAGCCTGAAACTGTTCATTGGGTATTATTTAGAAAGCAATAGAGCAAGAAGAACCCGGAAGTAAAAACCTGAACATTTAATCCTTATCCCCTCCAACCAAAATTCTGCTGGCTATGCTGGAATCCCACAAATTGTTATAGGCAACAAAAACATTCCGCATTTTTTTAAAATAATGAATATATGTTGATAAAATTTACTATAACTCAGTTGTTATAGAAATGTTAAGTCTTTGAACACCCTCCCACGCCTAACAAGTGAGAATAAATGTATGATGTAGCTTGGTATATTGGTGCTTCAATTACTTTTTTTTTTTTGTGTTTATTAGACATTGATGAATGCGCTGAAGGTTTTGTTCAGTGTGACAGCCGTGCTAACTGCATTAACCTACCAGGCTGGTACCACTGTGAATGCAGAGATGGCTACCATGACAATGGGATGTTCTCCTTGGGTGGAGAGTCATGCGAAGGTCAGTATTCACATTCTAAGTGCTTCAAGGGTTTATATGGGATAATAACAGTACAAATACATTAAATGCATACTTTTTCATCTTTGTGAAATGCTTTGATATAAGTGCATCATAGTAAAATGAATCAGAGATATTTTTATATTTACAATCAGACTGTTCTGTAACACGAAAAGTAAAATCCAGATATACAGCATAGTTTTAGCAGTACATTAGTCCAAGATTTAGGAGTGAGAGAAATGGGATTAAAGTAAAAAATGCATTATTTCAGCACAGGGAATGTTCCCTCTGCTCTGTAAACTGACATAAATAAAGTCTGAGTAGCACTGTGGAGTGCTTCTATCTGAAGTACAAATTATATTCTTACCGGTGATGAATAGGCCTCCAAGAATATAAAATGAAATACAACTGGCTTCCAGCTAAACACAATACTATCTTCCAAAGTCAGGAACTATGTAGCAGGATTCTGAAATAAATACATTTAAGAGAGTGAATACTGCTTGCCATCTAGTCAGTGGTTTCCAGTATAATGGAAATGATTACAATGCATGTAAATACTATATCTAATGTAATTTGTATGCAGTTACATTAATTAGAAGTCACATGTGTTTGTTTAGAATTGGTGAAACAATTAACGAATCTCTGTAGCTCACAGCAGCTTTACCATTCTCTAAAGAACTTTTTTTTCCCATTATATGTAAGTCCCATCAGCCCTATTCAGGGCAATGCAAAGGGCAGCTGTAATATGCAAAGTGCTGTGACCTATAGTAATTGAACAGAAATTGGCTCCTAATGGGAAAGAATAACATAGACTAAAAAATCTGCTAGAGGTTACTAAACCTTGCACATTACAATGTCTCTTTGCACTACTTTATTGCATAAGCCAACATATTTCATATACATATACTCAGTATTATTCTAGGATTTTGTCATTCAGGAACCCTACATACTGTTTTATAGCCTACAGTATGCAAGTTGCCAAGCAACCACAATCACTGCCTTATTCTATTATTCATCTACGGCACTAATGGTTCTAAGCAGAATGTATCTGTGCTTAAATTCAATACATTAAAAGCAGACAATGTTTTTTTCACAAATACATGTTTTCTCCAGCTAAACAAAACAAAAACAACTGAAGAGCTTAACCTCCTACAACCCTGTTTAATAGCTCTTTGTCGAAGTGTCTAGCCACACTAAGGCGTGTGGTTGCATTTCAGTGCCTATCCCTAGGAACATGTACCTACCCAAATGCAAGTCTTTAGTGCCGGAGAGTAAACCAACCAGATTTTACTCCTTTAGAATCATCATTATCATAATATATTCATATGTATACAATGCGGTAAATGTGTACCCTGTTGTTTGGTTACTTTCTTTGTTTCTCATATTGCTAATGCATACTTGTTTTGTTATACACACTGCATATAGTTCTCTGTTTTTTCTTTTTTTTGAATGTAAATATCACACAGTATCTTTTAATGTCTTCTGTATGCTGGGTGTAGTTTTGTGTTTGGTATTTTTGTTCCCAAGCATGTATACTGTACCATTTCTCTTGTTGTGTATCCTTGGTGAACTTCTCCTTATCTGTCTTTATTCTGTATATATGGATGTTGCACAGTAGCAGTTCATTAGCTTGTGTGCTGGTTGTGATTCCAATAATAAGTTATTGTCTGCATGGACACCACATGGTACCCCTTTTCTTGTATCATGGCACAGATTTTGGCACCTTTTTTCAGGAAGTATATTGCACAACTTTCTACTGTCTGCTCAACTTTTTTTTCACAGTGCCGTCTGTAAGTCTCCTATTGCATTGTACATAATAAACCATAACTAAATCCATAATTTATCAATGGTATTTTTGCTAAGGTGCTACCCACTTTCCTGTTACCCTAAAACGGTCCTCCAAAGTTGACATCCCTGAATTCTGATTGGTTGCTTTGAGTTTCTGACTTAATCACCATTAAAAATAAAAATAAAAAAATGTATTGGAAAAGGCTAATTCCCTGCTTTTTTGGTTGGTATAATTTAGGAAATGATCATACTTATTACTAGGGACCATTTACCTCTAAGAGGAATCAAGGATGGGGAAGATGATGGGGAAAAAAATTGTATGAAAGATGCAGCTACCTGATTAATGTAGGTTCCACTCTGATGAAGGTCACACCCATATGACGATGAAGCACATCAGTGTTTGGGATACTGATTGTTTCCTGTGACAGGCAGTAATTGGGACGTATGAATCACAGATGCTAAAAAGGATGACATTCTTCTGACATGATGAAACTACTGGGCAGTGGCAGTAGCTTGGGATCCCAGGATTTGTAACATGTCCTACATATAGAATATTATGGAATGTATTTTCTACAACTATGAGGTTAATTTACTAAGGTGTTTAGGCTGTTACCTAAGGAAAATGAATTATCACTCTGCAAGGGATTTTTAATTCACATTAGTGACTGCTTTCTTGACTTTAGCCATCCAAATGCAAGCAAAAAACATCATTTTTAGCAACCATCCTCACTTTTGCGATTTGGGAAGGTGTACTGTTAATTATAATTGCTACAATTGTATCTACCAAGCAGTTCCTTGAATTGACAACGGACAACAATGTTGCCACTATCAGAATCCAGATTGCTGAAGGTTTTGCATGGATGCTTAGGAAAGTCCCTTTGCAATGTAAATATAAGGGTGCAGAGCACAGGCTGTATAGGAGACTTCTCCAACATACTAGAAAAAGCAGTAAACTCTGTTTATTGATGCTGTGTAATAACTTGGTGTGTAACTAGTTTTCAAACTATGATTCTACTGTCTGGTACTAGCATAAATTTGCATCTTATTCAGTGCAAATATTTAGCCCTGTTCGGCTATTAAAATATCCAAATGAGATATATACCACACTCAGCTGCATAATAAAGCCACATGCTCTCACTTTTTCATATTGACAGCTTTGTCCTTGAACGGCAAAAGTGGTTGGTAGAGGTTTGCACAGGTTCAAAATGTTTGAAATAAACTAAATACATTTTGATTCCTTTGTATCACTGCATTAGTACAATATTTTTTCTTTAACTTTTGGTACAGTAATAGTTGAAGTGCTATTTTATGTTATAGCAAAAAAGGAGGAAACACTTTAAGCTCCACTTTGAGCTATTGATGAATAGTTGCCATTCAGTTGAGTTATAGATTGAAATTCCCATTTCTTCCATTAAACCAGGTATGTTATGGCAATACACAAAGCCACTGTCAGTTCTAAAGTACTGCAGAAATGCAATTTCTCTGGTTCGAAAGTACAATACCTTTGTTCCTTTTTCAAGTCAGTTTTTCTCATGCAGTCTTGATGCTAGGAGATCTGAAGCCTTCTTCGATACCCCAAATCACGTGTCAAATCACTCAACTCATGTTGATCAAATCCCTTACGAACAGAGTCCTCTTCAATTACAAACTCCTCATCATTGTTGTCACCTAGCTCATCACCATACTCATGTTCTTCAAGAGAGGGTAGTGTAATGAAAACCGGCACTGGGATTTCATCTGAATGAGCCACTGGGCGTATATCCGATGGTAGACTAGGAAACTCCATGTTACGTTTATTTTTCTTGTTATATCCTGAAGTTTTCACTATACAACAGTAACAGTCACTGAAATGTTCTCCTCTCTCTCGCCAAACCATAGGTATACCAAATGGCATCTTATCACGTGTTCCCTTTGTCCACATCCGTAAACCCTCGACACACTGTTAGGACACCTTATGAGGGGCCCAAGACTTATCTTGATCACCAAGTTCACCTTTGAAATATGCCAAATAGGCTTGCTCTACAAATGTGCTAATGTTCGCCCTTTGACTGGAAATGGTGATATAACAAAAATGATATAACAGATATAACAAAATGAATCACGGTTGTTTAGGCACCTACAACGAGAAACAACAGAGCTAGACATGATTTTAAAAAGTCAACAAAAATTTGTTCAAAATTGTTCCCTAGTGTTATATATATTTTCACATATCATCCTAAAAAAAATAGTAAAAATTATCTTTGCAAACTAAAAATACTCTGCTACTTCATTTAAAATTACCACGTCTTTTTGTAGAAAACGTCCATTTGTAGAAAATTGGAGTGGGGTTCTAAAAATACTGTGGGGATGTCATGACTATAAAATATATTTTTCAGGAAAAAAAGTAGTATCAGCAATGGTAGACTTTACAACTCTGCAAATCTTCTAAATATATTGCCTGAATATATGATTTTTAAGTAATCCATTTTTAGTTTCTTTTACACAAACGGTAATATTGTATCAGTAAAAATATTATGTCAATGTATTATATGTGTGCTGATAATTTTATTGGATTTTAGCACTCTCTTCAATTGTTGTTTGAACACAAGTGTAATGTCACCTGACCAATAATTCATTTATCTGCTGTTTGTAAATTTTCTGCATGCTGACTTCTGCAATCAGATGTCAAATCCACTGAATTTATTGTTAAGTGCAATGATTTAATTAAAAAGATTTACTGGTTTTCCCTTATGTAAATATTAGAATGGATTCATATTGATTGGTTGAACCTTGATGAGTGTTTTCATGCAGCACAAGCTTTGCAAGGCTTGCATATTTTATGTGTACCTCATGTTGCAACCACTGGCTTTAGAGAAAACCTGTACTAAGAGACATAGGTTGCTGCTGACCTCCTTCTAAAAATGAGCTTGTCTGCCAACATCTGCCTTATTCTCTGCATCACAGACCTAGAACATGTACTAAACAGAGCAGCGGAATCGAGTCTGAATTCTTCACCTATATACATGTTTAATGTCAGTGATTTAGAATGTATTGAGGCTACAGGGTTGGCATGACAGTCAAGCAAGTCACATTTTAAAAGAAAATAATCAGCGGTGCCAGCTTCCTTTTGTCTATAATGGCAGGTTTATGTGCTTGTCAGGCTTAAATTGTTTATGTAAGAGCCTTACCTATATAAATGAGAAGCAAGTTTTGTAGTAAGGGTACAGATGATAAGTCAATGTAGTTTATATTCTGGTATTCTCGTTTTTATGGTTGGGATTGTCTATTTTCAAAAAAAGCCTGGTAATGCAAAACTCTTCTAGAACATATTACAAATTTAATAGAGAAAAATGCAGTGGAGTAAAATAGATATTGCTTCTAGTTAGTTTCCAGTACCATGGACAGCGACTAAAGCTGACATTACAGATTTAAGGTGTACATGCGTTTATTACACAGCAATATGACAAAGCTAAATTCGGAAAAGAAACCAAGTGCACTTGCAGTTTTATCGTAATTTTAACTATTTTCTTATAATACATATTTTCTTATACACACACATATATATATATGTGTGTGTGTGTATATATATATATATATATATATATATATATATATACGTAATTAGTTCTTTTTATGACAAATTACAAAGGAAGATAAAGTTGTTGGTTATGTATTTATTCATAATACTATATGTTTTCACTGTTATGCAGATTACTAGTAGAATCGTTCTTCAGCAAGAATATTCTCAGTCATCTGAGTTTACATGGCTATAAATAAATATGACTAAAATTTTGGCCTACAATATCCTTTTTTTTGTTTCATGGAGTTACTATCTAACTTTTTAATAGTGACCTTTTGTATAATGAATATAATTTATTTGCCGTATTTTCTACAGATATTGATGAATGTTCAACAGGAAGACACGGCTGCAATAATGATACTGTTTGCTTTAATTTGGATGGTGGATATGACTGTCGCTGCCCACATGGGAAAAATTGCTCTGGTGATTGTATACATGAAGGCAAAATTAAGCACAATGGGCAAATCTGGGTATTGGATAATGATCGGTGCTCAGTGTGTTCATGCCAGGTCAGTTTTTATTTTCAAAGGAAAACTAACTTTTACAACATAACTATGGCAGATTGTAACTTAAGGTGTATACGTTTTTTACAGGTTGGATTGGTAATGTGTCGTCGCATGGTTTGTGATTGCGAAAATCCAACAGTTGACTTGTTTTGCTGTCCTGAATGTGATCCACGGCTCAGTAGTCAGTGCCTGCATCAAAATGGTGATATTACTTATAAAAGTGGAGAAACCTGGGTACAAAACTGTCAGCAGTGCAGATGTTTGGTGCGTATAAGAGCCAATGATGTCAGGCTAACCTAAGTTGCATTAAAGAAATCTTCAACTTCATTATAAACATTCCTGTGGTAAATGTATAAACCCCCAATTTAATTATGGAGAAATAGAACAAATTAAATAGCCAGTAAGATGACGCATATAATTATTGCCATCATATTTTAAACTCCATCAATTAATCTCTATAGCAGGAACATGAACAGTGATAAAAACCTTGACAGTGGTTCAAACTCACTGAATATCCAAATATCCGAACTCCATGCTATTCAAATATATTTTAAAAACAGCTTTGCCTATATGAAGTGTAGCCGCATCCTTTTTGTGAACTGGTGCCAAAAGCTGGACTGCATGTTCCAGATGAGGTCTGCCCAATGCTTTGTACAGGGGCATTGGTCAGACCGGATTATTATTGGACAGTGTTTATATAGCACCACCATATTATGCAGCACTGTACATTTTAATAGGGGTTGGTAGACTGACACAAACAATGACACAAGGAGGAGAGGAGCCTGTCCAGAAGAGCTTACAATCCAAGAGGAGGGGAAGCAGCACACAGTAGGAGGGGGAATATGGATTGGTTTGAGAGTAGTGAGGTTTAGGAGTTAGAAGAAGACGGGTAGGCAAGTTTGAAAGATGCTGTTACATGTGTATACTGATAGGCCTTCTATAAAGGGCAGTTGACTCTCAAATGCTAGTAAACCAAGTCAAAATTGTTTTATGTAATCTCAGGGATTATTTTATGCTAAATGCATTTTTTTTTTCATTCAGCAAGGAGAAGTTGATTGCTGGCCTCTGCCTTGCCCAGAAGTTGACTGTGAATTCAGTGTGGTACCTGAGAGCGAATGCTGTCCACGATGCATTAATGACCCGTGTCAAGCGGACATTATTCGCAATGACATCACAAAGACTTGTGTCGACGAAACCAATGTGGTTCGCTTTACGGGATCTTCTTGGATTAAACATGGCACAGAATGCACACTTTGTCAGTGCAAGGTAAAATCCTAAATACTATATATAATATATGGTTTGCGTTATCTTCTTCACAGAACCAAAAAAATAAAAAAACTATATTGGTACCTTCATGCCAAAAGTGTTAGTAAATCAACTTGAAATGGAAAACAGATTTTGCATAGATCAAGCTCTCGAGGGTTCAGGATTTGCACACGTTTGTATTTTTCTGACAACAGTACATTTAGTACACTAGGTTTAACAAAGAGACAAAAAAACTGTGGCCTTCAAGGACTGTATTTCAACAACCTTGTTCTAGATGAAAGCTTACTGCTGTTTGCTAATACCAGCCTGCTAGCATCAGGTTATGCTTCACAGTATCCATGCATAATATTCAGCGTGACAGGAAATGTTGCCACTATTATATAACATGTATTTTAAGCTATAAAGTAAGGTGTTTTCAGCTAGAGAGATAATATGAGGACCCCATGGCAAGATGCCATACATAGTGTTGGTGTTGCTCCCTTTAAAAAATGATTACTTTTGTCATAGAAGGTTGCAGGAAAGGTGTTTATATTGTTTTTATCGAACAGGTTTGCTGCACAGGAGACGGCGCCCGTTTCTTCAGGGCTGGCTGCACACAAATTGTCATTTTGAATATGTCTTTTATCGGATGTTCTAGAACTCAGAGCTGTCAGCCAGTTTTGTCATATTGTAGCTTTAGGAAATGTGCATCTCAAGTCTCTTTTGGAACATCACATAAAATGTTACAATAAAAAAGCAGATTTCCAAGAAAAAGTATAGAAAGTCACCCTTAGAATAAATGTGTGCTGAATGTGTGTATCTTAAAGTCTCAATGCTATAAAAGAGTGTTGTTCATAAATATTCATTTAAATAGCATTGTATTACAGGCATAGTTTTCTTGCTCACTTTAATTTTATTTTATCTTTAATTTTGTTTTGGATTAAACATGACAGAATGCCATGTTTAATTTTATTTTATCTTTAATTTTGTTTTGGTAACTAAGGCTTGGTGAGATGGTTTACCTATTTTACTGACATTGGGCATCGATATGTCAATTTTTTTCTACTACTGTATTAAAGGGCCAGTAAATTTTAGGCACATCTCAATTATGCCAAAACCTGACTATGCCTACTTGTTAAAATGCATATCTTAGCCATTTTTTTTCTCTCTGGGTATATAACACCCAGGGTCTTTCTCCTGCTATCTGCAGCAGCAATGGGCAGTCCAAAGTACTGTAGGGAGCAGCACCAATGTTATCACATTAATGATGTCTTCTACCATGACCCCTGCTGAACTCCTAATGACTGAATACATTACATTGACTCACAGAAAAGTGGGTTGAAAAATTCTGCTACATTAAAGAAAAGTATTCGATAAAAAAGCTACTTTTTTCATTAATTAACTGTTGGTCAATTAATATAAAAAATCTTTAGGTGAAGTCCTGTTTTAATGACTATTTTGTATAAAAGTATAATAGGGGTGCATTTCAATTTAAACACATAAAGTGTTCTGTTGGCATCTCTTGAGTGCTGGGCAGCAGAATAAGGCCCAGTGGTTGCAGAAGAGTTGGATAAGTTTTCCTCTTAAAACATCTTCCCCTACACAAAATAAGACAAAATTAATTTACCAACCAAGTTTTTGTCTGACTTTTTACAGGCAAATGTGTTGTAGTCAAAGTAAAACTGAAGATTAAAAATGTTATTTTAGAATCCCTGCCAACAGTTCACCTGATCGGCTTCTACAGTCCATAACCAGGTCTTTATTTTTGCCAAAAATTGAAATGCAGTTTGTGGTTTCCTTTTTTCATTCCTAAAACCAGAATATATGGTTGTAGCCTTTTAGTGGATGCTAAACAAACACAATTGACAGGAAGTATATTCGGTCATCCTGTGTGTCAGATATGCCCCTTGCCATAGAAGGTTTATATTTCAGTAGTGGAGCCCATTTTAGAACATCAAGCTAGTATTATTTGTTACTGCACTTTTCCATATCCTTTCTTCCCCAGAAAGGTGGTACAAGGGTATAATGTACACCCCATGGAAATTGTTGGTTTAATTTTCATATCGCAAATATTGCACCTGTTTTAAAAAGTGATCAGCCAGTAACATCCGACCCATGAGTTCTAATGTAGGGAAGATATTGTTATATGTGGAAAACCACATAGAGGAGTTACTGCTAAAAAACAGTATTGTAAGCCATAGTCCCTATGGATTTAGGAAAGAAGAAAGCTGTTATAAGTATACTTTACTTTTATAAGAAGAAAGTAGGAAGACAAATAAATAGGTGGGTATGAATGTAGTCCTTGTGGTCAATGTTGCATTTGATACTTGGTATATAACTATATAACTGACAATTACAAAGGTGTGAGGAGTGAAGCAAGATTGTTTTTTTACTGCTAATCTGGATGCGCTGAATGTCCTGTTTTTGTAGGAAATAGCTTTTGCCTGTACAGATTTTTTTTTTTATCCTATAGTTAAAATGTTTGACAGGTTGCTTGAATGTTCAACAACATTTCCTGAGCATTCCAAACCTGAAGTATAACACATCCTGCACCATGCTGTAAGACATCTCCTTCTTGTTAACAATTTGTGACCTTAGAAACTGTCATGCCTTGCATCTCCTGCTCAACAAGAGCAAGACTTTAGTAGTGTTTCTTTGCCAATAATTGTTCTGACTGCAAGTTGCTGATAGGATTCATTTTAAAATCCATGCTGCTGCCAGTAAAGTCTTCAACACTATTGTACGTACATATCAATCCTCTTCCCTGTGTATTTACATTCCTATCTAAATGTCTTTTACCTGCCAGACATTCAACCGGTTTTACATATTAGGCTAAGCTTTTATCTAATACACATATGTAAATGTGTGTATTCTTGCAGTGTTGGGCTTTGTTGCTAGCTACATTGATATAAATTGGCACTGTTTCTTGTATTGGTTACTACAACATTTAGCTGTGTCCCATTGGGTTAGTTCTTTTCTTCTCAACTTGTCAGACAAGGCAGTAAATGGCTGTGCTATCAACATTAGAGCTTTTTCTTTTGTTAGAAAAAAACAATATGCTTTCATTTGTCACAGAACTCCTACCTTAGCATCTTAGAAACATTCTTTTTTAGGTTAGGGTTACATTTGTTTTAAGACAATTCTGTTCAAATTAGGTGCCTGAATTTTTTACCTAACAAACGTTTTTCTTTACACCTCAAGTGCATTTACAATCTAACAAGTTTATTTCATGTTGATAAATGCACATTACGATAACAGGCCCACCTTACTGGCCAATAGAACAAGGGGGCATCAGCACAGATGACATTTCATTCCTTCATGTTTTAAACATTATCTGTGATAGCATTTTAATGAATACACCGTCCTGGATATTAAAACATCAATATCATTTAATAAACGACTTGCTTCCATATATATTAGTTTTATTATGTGGATATTGAACACTTTAGGAAGATGTTTTTTAATGCCATTTGGAAATCTTGCTTCATATGCAGTAAGGATGGATTTACAAACCATTTTGTCCCCAAGCCCATATTTGCTGTGTCTTCCAAAAACATCAAATTGCTGCATGGTCCTAGCCCATACTATGTGGCACTCCGTATATCTTAAAAATGATAACTATAAATGCAACTTATAGAGGAAGATGGGTTACTGTGATTAAACCAGTATCAACCTGCTGTCTCAGCAAGTCTGATGATATACTGGTATTAAAGGACATAAAGGACAATATCAGCCAGATAAAAATATGACCACAACAAAATAAGAACAGTTTCAGGTAACATGCATTCCAAATGATTATCAACATCTTGGAAAAATCATTTCTGTAAATAAAATAACCTCTGTAAAATATTTTCTTTGCTGTGTTTTCTTATTGTTATGAAATAATATATCCTAAATTGCTGCTCGATCATTAAATACAAGTTAAAATTAACTTGTCCTATAGCTGGGCTATTTAAGCCAGGCCTAAAATAATAATAACAAAAAAATAACTAAGCATAAATCATGAGAGATGATAAACTTGGGTTTTATGCAAATGCTGAGTTATTCTGCAAAAGTCCATCATAAGTGACCTTCCCATATGCTGAATCTCCTTTTTGGTTAGTGGTCATACCTGACACAGCAGAAGAGCAGGATTACGTTTTTCTAGAAAAAGTTAAGCTTTACATACCACACCAGCAACACATATCCCTGAAACAACTGATCGTTTTAATTTTTGGTTTACACTTTGATTTACTTGTGCTTATCCAGGTAAGTAACAGATGCATTTGTAGTATAAATACCCTGACTGTATATGCATTTAAAAAATCTGCTGTGCCCAAAGGAAGGTGTCATTTTTTTTTTTTGTCTTGATGTCAATAAAACCACAGATGTATGTCTGAAAGTGCACAATGAAAGTGCTTTCTGTAACCAGAGCTATGGTTTAGATCCTCAATGAACAGGATATATAGTTAGGCCACTTGAAGACTTGCTACTGAAAACCACAAGTTTAGCAGCTCCCAGGTGCATAGCAAACTTTTGCTATTCATCCAGCAGTTGCAAAACATACTTCTGGTCAACATATTTGCTTGTGTTGTCCTTTCTCTTGGCCATGCAGTTGACTTTTACTGCACTACCACCAAAATGCAACATGTTACTCCTGGGGACCATGCCACAACCTCATTGCGATGCAAATGCATCTTTATGCACAAAGGGGTTCATAACCACTCTAATACAGTTGGATGGAAGCAGTTGCAACGCATGCGGTATAACACTTTGGTTTACCACAATTTTGAAAGGGCCCTTAGGGCAGTTTGGAGCAAGCAATCTTGTGTGGCTTCTGGCGACTGACACCTTGCCACAGTCTTCACTGCCCACACCATGGTACTTAGCCACTTACTGCAGCCCCCTATTCATTTTCTAACGGGCTGCCACGGGTAGATGCAACCATTTCACTGCCGTGAGAAAGTCGTGACCACACTGCAATCTCACCGCCAATCTGAACATAGTTTTACAGTTTACAAAAGTGATGATTTACCTGAACTGCCAGAGGGTAAAAATTTCTGTCGAAGGCAGAAGGTTACAAAAGAGGAGACAATATTTGGAGGAAGACATTTTACATTCTTTCCTAAAGTGATCAAAGAATTTGAAATGGCTTCTTTCCAAAACAAAAAGACACCTTTAATAAAGAGTTTTGTAAAGAATGGCTTGGTAAATATGCATTTCAACTATATACTGTATGTAGCACTTTATCTGAAGTCATCCAAATAGTTACAAACTTTTCTTTCCTTCAACAGAATGGCCACACATGTTGCTCAGTGGACCCACAGTGCCTTCAGGAGCTGTGATGATGACCAGCTATACCTATTGAAGGTTCATGGATCAAGAATGTTTTTCTTCTCACATAAAAAGACCTTACACCAAAAATTGTAATACTAAAGTGTTGAAATGTGCGAACAATCTCCCTGCTGTTGAAAAAAAAAAAAATAAAAACTTACCATCTTAGCTATGGGAGATTTCTACTAAAAGGATTTTTTTTTTATACTAAACTTGAGGCCAAATATATGCCAGTTGCCGCTGACATTTTTGTGCAGAATGCCTACATGGAACTCACTACATATTCATATTTTTCAAAGGGGATTGGTGACATACTATTCTGCATCACAGATGGAACTGTTCATGTTTAAGGATAAAACTAAGCACTTTAACATCAGCTTTATGCCAGCTGTTGCTTGAAAATAATGGAATATCTTGAAAACAATGGTATATACACACACAGTAGAAATGCTTGCCTTGATCACTGCTAGGTTCACCAAGTCCTGGAACATGAACTAACGATTCTTGGGATGGGTGGGGGATGGAGTGTAAGTCCATATTGTATCACTTAATATCACCTGCACATATTTTTCTCACCAATCTGAAATATTTTATTACATATTGTAGGGAGTGATTTTACAAATAAATTGAAGATATGTGTTATGAACACCTCTTATTTTTTGGTACACTTTCTGTATCAGCATGAAAAAAAATGTGTTTTGGAAGGAAAAGCTACCATTGCTGTTTTCATTTCTTGCACTTTTTGACTTTTTTTCTTGACTGGATACGTTTAGTATAATTGTGTTCTCGTGTGGATTTAAATAAATGTTTCTCTTACATACAACTCTGCATTTTTTTGTCTCCGGTGAAAGATTTTGCCAAACATTTGTACATTGTCTATCATGTACAATATGATGTCTCTAGAAAGACTTTCAACATTTTCTTTTTCTGATTGTTTTATTACCCTCCATATTAATTGTAACTGTGCCATAAAAATGTGTTGCCAAATTCAGCAGATAGGATGTAAGAATATTAATTTATTACTCTCAGAAGAGTGTAAAGCTTTGTACACACACTCTGTAATTGTTGCTAGAAACAATCTTTAGTGATTGTGTTCAGTGACAGAGAACAAATGAGCCTGTGCAGGCGGTTATGTTGTATGGAGAGGAGAGAGGAAAGGCCAAGAAGTAAAGGGCTTGCTATATTATTATACAGTATTTATATAGCGCCATCATATTACACAGCACTGTACAAAGTGCATAGTCGTGTCACTAACTGTCCCTCAAGGGAGCTCACAATCTAATTTCCCTACCATAGTCATATGTGATTAATGTAGTCTAAGGTCAATTGTTAGGGAGAAGCCAATTAACCTAACTGCATGTTTTTGGGATGTGGGAGGAAACCAGAGTACCCAGGGGAAACCCACGCAGACACGGGGAGAACCTGCAAACTCCATGCAGATAACGTCCTAGCTGGGAATCGAACCTGGGACCTAGTGCTGCAAAGGCCGGAGTGCTAACCCCTGAGCCACCGTGCTGCCCTATATCACCCCCAAAACAACAGTAGTTGTTCATGTCCGTCATTTAGTGATGGAACATTGACAGTATAAGTAGTATACAGCCTGGAGAATCTTGGAGTAAAAGTGACAGTGGCATGTTCTTATAGGGATGCTCCTGGACCATTGCCAGAAATGCCTAATAGGTAATAATGAGCAAAACTGAAACATTTTATTTTCATGTGAATGGTTTATGTGTGCAAACATTTTATTTTATCAACTTTTCATCTGTTAAATTATAAAGAAGGAAGGGCACCAATTAGCATATCATAGGTAACTCCATGCACATACATGCCACATGCACTAATTGCACATGATTAGTCATTTGGAGATAGGGAGTGCTAAGGAGTAATTTACAGTCACTGTCAGTTAATTACAGAGACAATTACACAATTTGCATAAAAGCACAAATATATTATTTTTTCACTGATTGTCTACAGTTAAATATATGATCAACAACCCTGCCCCATGTAGCTGTGAGGTACCCTCAACGTTTGGTTTACTCATATAACCCAAATTAGCTAAGATATATATATTTTTTTGTACCTGATATCTTATCTATAATAATCCATGAAGCATAAATAATAAGATTTTATTATCCATGGACACGTTAATGCTGCTTGATGAAAATTAGCCTAATTTTCATGAAAATGTAACCTCAAAAATATAATTTGTTGCAAAAGTTGCCTGAAAATCCCTATTGGTTAGATAAAGAGCCCAGAGAATTAAACAGCGGAAGAGGTTGCTTGATAAAAGACGTTCCAGATTCCCCTTAATTGAACAATGTTGGACTTGTATTTAAATAAAGTCATTAGAAAGTACATACAGCCATATCATATTACCCAGAGTTTTATTGCCTGCAAACATTTATTACCTCTATAGTAATAATGTCACATTATTTTCTGTTCTGCTATTTTAAAACCCTTATTGTTTTTTAAGTCAATATCGCACCTACAAATAATCTTCCAGTGCTATAAACAGAAAAATAATGGAAACACAGTTCTTAAAGTGTATAGTAATTTACCATTCACACAAAAAGTAGTTTAAATCCCAACTCAGCCCAAGCCTTGTATTTTGTTTTTGATGACATGAGGAAGGGTTAGAAACTGTGTCAACTTTTATCATTCTCTATCTTTTATTAGGGAGATTTTTCCAGATAAAACAAGGATTTATGAGAAATGTCTGCATGGGGTATACAAATGCACTGGCAATGTTCCCTCCTGTTCATGTGACTACTGCATCTCCTATTTTGTGCAAGCCTATTTTAGGAACAGGAAGGGGAATAGTTTCCACAATTAAATCAAAGAGAATGTATGTCTGTCAGGACTTTTTTTTCTTTTTGTGTATCCAGAGCTGCACATGTGTGATTAAGGCTATGTACACATGTGCATTTGTTCTCGTCCGATAAACCGGCTCAGGGTCAATATCGGACGATAATCTTACGTGTGTACAGCGCTCGTCGTCCATCATCCGAACAACCTACAGTCTACAGACAATGGACGACAAACGATCCTAATGGAAGTGAAGGGGGAGAGCCCGCATGTGGGGTGCCACTCCGTCTTTCTCCCCCTCTCCATAGAGCAGAACAGTGCTGTATGTATACTACTCCTTCATGTGTCGTGTAGTCGTCAGTGGTTGGAAAGGATCGTGAAAGATCCTTTCTAACGACAATGCGCAAGTGTACAAGCTTGGCATAATTCTATGCCCAGATGAAGTTGCTCTGGTGCAGGAGAGCTGCACCATCTCCACCCAGCCAGTATAGATCAAATCTTAAAATCTGGAAAAAGACTAGGCAGGAGAAGGATGCCTTGACAGATAATTCTGAGCATATTTGCTCATGTCAAACATGGCTTTTACATTAACTTTTTAACCAAAACTGTATTGTGCAAACTTTTTCTTGTGTTGATAAGAACTACAATATTTTACAATTATTGTTGTTACATTTGTAAATACTTTGGATTTTTCATAGCAGAATAAAGGGGAGAATTTAGACCTGCTTAAACTAGTGTTATGCTGCAACCTTGAAAAAAAACCCCACATCAGCTCTAATGAACTTCTAACCCCACAGTTTAAAAAAAAAAAAAGCTTTAATTTCATGTGTAATTTCGATGTCATATTTGGAACAAATTATGAGATAAAATGCACTGTATATTTATAATTATTTTAAAA
>NC_092859.1:91109167-91112373 GCF_032062135.1 Pyxicephalus adspersus
TAATTCAGGTATTGGGGAAACCCCTACAATAAAGTTATTTCAAGGGGTTCCCCTATGTTTAAAAGTTTGAGAAACCCTGGTGTATGGTATACATGTATTCTGCAAGAATATATGATTGAATACATTATATGTAAGTTATACATTAGGTTTTGAAGATTTCACCTGATCTAAGTCATATCACTATATCTGCTGTGCTCAACCAACAATGTACAATAAAAAAACAAAGAATTTTCTTTCAACAAATCAAAGTACTTTTGTTATGTAAAGAGACCTTTCAACTCTGGATGAAACTGCAAGGTACTGATTAAAATGGATTTTTGATATTAGTGCCCTAGGTGGGTTTTATTTTATATTATTATTACACAGTATTTATGAAGCACTGACTTATTACGCAGCACTTTATAAAGTCCATAGTCTTGTCACTAAGTGTCCCTCAAAGGAGCTCACAATCTAATGTCCCCACCATAGTCATATGTCAATAATGTATTCTAAGGACAATTTTTGAGGGAAAGCTGACTAACCTAACTGCGTGTTTTTGGGATGTGGGAGGAAAACCGGAGTACACTGGAGAAACCCACACAGATACAGGAAGAACCTGCAAACTCCTTGCAGATAGCGTCCTGACCTGGTATTCAAACTTCTGGCCTAGTAATGCAAAAGTGAGAGTGCTAACCGTGCTGCCCTGATCTACAGACCAATTATCTATACACTTGTCCCATACATGTCTTCTGGGCCCATGATTTATAACAAATAAACATTCAAATTCAGTATTTACCATTTCAAGAAAATGTAACAAATTTAACATTCCACATAGTGTTTAACAGAGATCCCTTTTCACCTGCTAAATAACAATGCTCAGCTGAAGAACACATTGGTCGTGTGCCCTTTTGTGTTTTCTGTGTCTGTATAATTGCTATTCACTAAATATTCACAATTGTCTATTCTACCTGGGACCAGCACAAAGATTTCAAGATACATTCCACTGTGTTTGCTGTAAACAAGGTAGCCACCACAAATAGGTGTCATCTGAATACAGGTGACCTGAGTTAAACAAACAATCCTAGAAAAAATGTTTAAAGCATACTAGAAATTCCTCAAAACTATGAAAATGCAGAAAATATTGTTTAAAATCTCCTGTACTACATTATTTTTTGCTTCTTGCTTCCACAGCCCACAGTGTGCTTTAGCACGAACATTGTCCCCATGCCCGTCCAATTTTCTGGCATGGGGACAATGTGCATGTCCTAGTCCTTTCCTCCCCATTCTTACTGTCCCTGGTCTAGTCTATTTTTTTTTAATTATTAGGCCTTACCATCACAAGTGGGCATTGCCCAAGGTGGTCTGCATGTAAACTTGCACCCAGCCAACCCTTCCCACCAGCCATGTTTTGCAAACAGAAGTATTAGGGCTAATTATATCACTGTGAATAAAAAGGATAATAAAAACATAAAAAAATAATAGTAGGCTATAATTAAAAATTCCATTACCATAATAATGAGAGGGAAGGATTAACAAGGTAAAGCAAAATAAAAAAACAGTTTAACGTCAGTTTTAAGGGGCATATTTATAAATCTGTGAATGTGACAGTGCAGATGATTCTTCTTAGTGTTTAAGGTTACAGACACTTGTAGTATGTTTGGTGAATGTGACATTTATTGTTTTATAAATTTGCCCCTCTAAGACAATTTTATATATATTATATTTGCTACAGCCAGGTATGTGGCTAGCTGGAACACTTTTGGCAGGTCAGACAGATTTGAGATTAGAGCCGACAGACAAGCCTGAATGAAAGCTGATCTGCAGAAATTTCTGTTTAACTAGCAGTATGTGACTCCTGTTGCATCTGTAGTGAATATAATACATTTGTTTCTTTAAAGTATTCTCTATTCCAACACGGCAAGTATTTGTAGTCTTCTTGTATGTGTTTTCTGGGAGAGTAAATAATTTGTTGTGCCAATCTATTCCTTCTTTATATTTAAGGGAGTTGTTGATTACTATTACAATTCATGTTTTCTGATTATCAGGCTGTATTTAAGGTTAAATACCTAATAGACTCAATCAATCACTTTAATAGATTATGTGGGGTTCTGCTACTGTATAGACCTTTATTCAGTATATTTGAATATATTTTTAATGTTTTTATATTTATGTATGTAATTATTTTTCATTATGGAAAGGGTGTGAATTATTGGTTCTTTCTTTCTAAGAATTTAGATCTGTGCCAACCCCCCAAAGATACAGTAAATAGGAAGGAAATAGAGAAGTAGAAGTAGGGTTTTTTGGCAAAAGCTTATACATATATATTTGTACATAGGTTAATCTTGAATCAAACAACAAGCAGATAATGCACACACAATGGTGTAGTCCTGACCCAAACCATTTCAGTGGGGTAGATGGGACATGATTCTATAAGTAGGTTTCTCCTATGTATAGAATATGCATAAATGCTAAAATGTTCCAAGGAGAAAAAGGAAAAATATATACCATAAAGTACGATTGGTCTCAGAGCCCGACCCGATTTACTTCTTAGGCTTCCTCAGGGTATAATGATAACCATAAATGCCTTTTCATCACCTTTGGCGGAACTTATTGTGAAGAAAAGAAGAGAAAAGGAATAAAGCCAAATGATGCATTATCTACATGATGCTGAAATGAGTGTATTTTATACTCCGTATAGTAGGCCAACTGATCTGAATGAACGTGTAGTGACAAAAATCCGGGTATTGGTATATGAAGCAGCAACCACTACTTCTCTCTTTATTTCCTTTCTATTTTTCATTATGTATATTATGGCTTGATAGTTTGACAGTAGGAATGTTGCACTGCTCATATTTACAGTAAGGTATGTAAACCAGGACCTTTTTATTACACAGTATTTCTGTAGCCCCAACATATTACGTAGCACTGTACAAAGTCATATCAATAACTGTCCCTCAAAGAAGCTCACAATCTAATTTCCCTATCATAGTCACATGTCTTCAACACAGTCTAAGGTTAATTTTGTGGGGAAGCCAATTAACCCAACTGCATGTTTTTAGAATGTGGGCGGAAACCGAAGTACACGAAGAAAAACCCACACAAACACAAGGAGAACCTGCAAACTCCATGCAGATAGTGTCCTAGCGGAAATTTGAACCTAGGACCCAGCGCTGCAAAGGCCAGAGTGCTAACCTCTGAGACATTGCCCCTGATTCATCAATAAAATC
>NC_092859.1:91115596-91116554 GCF_032062135.1 Pyxicephalus adspersus
TTCTGCTTGATGAATCAGGGGCATTGTGTTGCATCTTACTTTTTATACTCATTTTGTCTCTTTGATGTACAAAAAGAGATTATAGCTTCACCACTGGCTCAAATGGAGAACACAAACTAAAAATAAACAATCTTTATAGTTAAATTACTAAAAAAGGAAAAAACATTGACAATTATATTTTTAATTCTATCCTTAGTACATAAAAATATGTACAAAACAAAGTATACTACAAATATGTAATGTTAGGCATGTTCTTTGCCATTTAGGGCTAAGTCTACACAGAATATTTCCCCACCAATTAACCTGAGCATTTAAACATCTATGTTTGAAATTCCAATGGGCCAGTCCACACAAGAGCGTTTTCTCGATGGTCTGTGAAGAAAATGCATCCTGTAGCATTTTGAATGAGTTAAAATGCCCATAAATGACCCAAAATGTTCCAGAAAACGCTACACAATTGGCATTTCTAGGCATTTTGCCTTTAAACACTTAAAAATTTAAAAGCATTTAAAATTAAAGCCACAGTCGACCGAAAGAATACAAACATAATATTTCTGTATCCCATCTTTCTACTTGTTATGACAATTTTTTTGTAACCTGTAGTTTATTAAATGTGAACAAAAGTTCTAAAAACAGTAATTACTTTGGCTGAAGGAAATATAGTATACCAACCCTAAAGTATGCAAAGATTTTCTAATATATTACCGTAACTGATAATAAATTAATAAATAGCATAATGTGAAAAACATATGTGGACTGCAATAAAAAAGAAGGATGTTTTGGATAAAGAAGAGATGATAAACATATAAAAACAACATCTAGACTAAATATGTTATCTGCAAAAAAAAAAAAAAAAGAAAAGAAATAATATTACCACCCAAAGTTTTCAGAAACAATAATATGTGATGTGCCTGCTACTATGAACCTATTACCCTGCTGTCTACAAGATGCATGAAAT
>NC_092859.1:91117663-91118785 GCF_032062135.1 Pyxicephalus adspersus
GATGTCTTGAAAAAATATTGGTTTAGGTTTGCTCTAGCATTGGCTCCTATTAAGATGCCTGGTGCTGGAAGACTGGACCAAGACGGATTCAGTAAAACATTTCCTTTTAGTGGACATTGACATCAATGACTCCTTAAAAGTGGAATTTACTTTTACAATCAGTGTGAATAGGAAAAATGAGGAATTGAGTCATCTTGGAGTGGGAAAATTTTCTGGCAAGATCAAAAATATACATTTAGAATAAAGGTATTAAAAAATGTATTTAATTAATAATAAAAGTTGATGACATGGTCTCCTTGACTGTTATCCCCACACACCCAAAATTAGGGGTTTATAAATAGAAGATCGAGATTCTCCATTGGCAAGTAACCACTTTACCCTACAAACTCTTTTAATATTCCTCTTCAAGATCTGATTACTGCATTTATATATTTTATACCATGCTAAAGATATATCCTAATATGACAGTTTTGTGCTTTTATAACACTGGGGAACAATTTTGAACAATTTTTTTATTGACTTCAATTTTTATGCCTATTTACACTAAAATAAGCAAAATGTTTTTTTCTACATACACACGTATTTCTTTTCTTTCAGATCATGTCTGGCTCTGCTGTTTCTTGTCGTAACAAACCTGATTCATTTTGTTATATCTGTGGCAGTTTCACCATTCCCAGTCAAAGGGCGAACATCAACATATTTGTAGAGCAAACCTATTTGACATATTTCAAAGGTAAAATTGTTGATCAAGATAAGTCTTGATCCCTCATAAGGGTTTGCAAACAGTGTGTCGAGGGTTTACGGATGTGGACAAAGGGAACACGTGATGAAATGGTAGGATAGGGTTGCTATACCTATGGTTTGGCAAGAGCCAGGGGATCATTTTAGTGACTGTTACTTTTGTATAGTGAAAACTTTAGGATATACCAAGAAAAATAAATGTAACATACAGTATCCTAGTCTACCATCGGCTATACGCCCAGTGTCTTATTCAGATGAAATCCCAGTGCCGGTTTTCGTTACACTACCCTCACCTGAAGAACATGATTATGGTGATGAACTAGGTGACAACAATGATGAAGTTTGAAATTGAAGAGGACTCTTTTCGTATGCATCAGCATG
>NC_092859.1:91119784-91121606 GCF_032062135.1 Pyxicephalus adspersus
TTGTATGTTTTTTGACAAAAATGAAGGGTACCCTGTATCGTAAAAACTGGATGTGGATGCAATAAAATGGGGTCATTTCTGGTTTCACCACCCAAAGTTTTGTAAAAAACAAGTGTAGGATCTAACTCAACAAAAAATGCATTCCCCAGTTTAATATATGCCCACTCATGAAATGTTCTTTTATTAAAAGAATTATTTTCTGTGGCTGGTCTGGTAATATCACAGATAGTACGGAAAAATATTCCTTTCAAATAACTTATAATGACAATACAAAGAACTGGCACTGCGCTTTTGAATACATTTGGATCAGAATATTTAAACAGATTTATCATGTTAAAGGTTTAGGAATACCTACTGAATTGATGATGAACATTTTCATTTTAATAACAAAGGGCCAATGGGTTCATGCAATGTTCCATCCTCTCCAAGTAAAAGGATTTTAATTATGTATATGTAGATTATGATAACATTATTAGGTTACCATGGTCAATGTTTTATCAATTAGTACTTCACTATTGACTACACTTTTTTCAGAATAAACATCTACATTTCAACAGCTTCATAAAGAACCATCCTCTGTTTTAAAGGTGGTTGCCAATAAAGACATGGACATACGCAACATCAAAGATGAATTTTAGAATAAAATGGGGTTAGGTCTAATGTAACTTTACCAGCAAAGCATCAAATAAGACTTTAAAGTAAAACAAAAAGTCAATCAAAGTAAAGGAGAAGAACTGTTAATTAAATACATAACAAACTGTTTATGAAACAAGGCCCATTTTACATAGTAAGGGATGGGGTTCTGTGTCATGGAAGGGTATATGGCAGGTACAAGGACAAAGGATGTTCACATTAGTAACAATCCGTTGATGTTACTTGCTACATGTTGGTGTATTAATTATTAAGGTAAATGGTGGGTAAACAATGAAGGGAAACTCAATTTGTTAATTTATATGTTTTTCAAACCCCAAAGTACCATAGGACAAAATATGCACCAATGCTTTCAATGCCCACAACAGCAGACCTCCATTCATTTTTAGTTGTTGGAATGACCTTTTTGATGCCACAACCCATAAAGGGCTCTGGGATTGGATTTCTAGATGTCTCTTAGCTGCAAGATAAGCCGTTCTGCTAGTTAGGCCTCATTCTCCTACAGTAGATACTTAATGCTTCTATTTGAAAACTACTTTCAACAGGGAGATGTTGGAAGCTGGACTCAATGATTACACATATACCATAAAATACATATACAAATGGTATTTGTTTATAAGGACATTGTATGTGTTATAATTATATATTTAATCTTACCCAATCCTAATTAAAGACTGTAGACACATTGGAGACTGTTCAGCACTCTACTTGGTATGCTTTAATATAGCCATGGGAATAACTCACATACTTTGTATTTTTATTATTACATTTATACAAGCCAGTGAGACGTGTCAACTTTACTTTCATATATTTTCGTTAATTCTCTTCTTGTTTATTAATGTACTTTTCTTGCATGTTTAACTCTTTAATATTTTGTATTGTTTGATTTGAAGGTATTGTTACTTTGAGTTTTCTTGTTGTATTTGTTTTTTTATTTTTTTTTCTTATTGAAAGCCCCACAAAAAAGTTTGAACCTCCTAGCCGTTAAGCCCGACCTTCGTACGGGCAAAAAAAAAATGGCTAGGATGGTTAACCCCAGAGTTTTTTCCCATCCTTACTTACCTGGTCCTGCTGTGCTCATCCAGCGTCGTGTTCGTGTTCCAGCGTCGTCCTCCGTCGATCTCCCTCTCCAGCGTCGGGTGCCTTCGTCGGGTGCCAGCGGGACCGATAA
>NC_092859.1:91122132-91124521 GCF_032062135.1 Pyxicephalus adspersus
TATATTCATAATATCTACTAGAACCCCTGTTCGGACATATTTCTGTAAGTTACAGGTCTACTATTTAAAAAAAAATTTCATGAAAAACAGTGGATCACTTTTGGTACAGAAATCTAGACCTCAGTGTAACGCTCAGGTGGTTAAACAAGGCCCACATCTCAAGGATATTCAAATAAGCATTTGTCATCCCTTCGACGCTGTATCATTTAAATGTCATTCATTTAATTAGTATTCCAAATTATTCCTTTCTTTAACTGGATCATAACAGATCTGTTCTTTGCTTATGAAACTAATTGAAAATCTGATCCAGAACTACTCACACTTGGCTAGAACATAATGCTGCAATACATTAATCTAAATGTTCCATGCAACATTTAAACCACCCTTAATCATCGTTCAATGGTTTGCCCAGCAATAGCAGCTGGCCTGATGGGAGCTGAAACAACACGAACACTTTATATGCTCTCCTTCATTCATTGCCCTTGTGAACTAAAGGCTTAGTAGCTAAATCCTGCAGGACTACACAGGGCACACTAAAATACCCTACATAGCCCTTGTGAATAATATTACAATATTAAAATGTTCACAATTATATAAATAAATACCACATTATTGTCAGATGCTTCACTGGGAAAGTCCCTCTGTTCAGTTCGCTATTGCTCTGAAGATCACTGGATTCAGTTCAGGAGCTGTTTGTTACCACAGCTATGGCAGCTGGTCAATACAATGTGGTAGCAGCCTGCCACTGGGCAGGATCTGCAAGGTGTCCCAAATCAGAGCGGCACCGTGTGCTGGTTGTAAAGGTATACTTATAATTGGGGATTTTTACAATATTGGAAAGCTTTACTCTAAGCATTATACAATTATGGTGATAATATTACATAGTATTTATTAACTTGGTTCAGAATATATAGTTCAGGATTATGCATTTGGTCAAATTAGAAAGTATCTTGTGTCCTAAAATGAACATACAAACCCTTTAGATATAAAATTACATTTCAGATTGGCACTAGTCTTAGAGCCTGCATCAGTTACTAAAATGAAAAAAAAACAGCTAAGTTCAGATACAAAGCTCATCAATTTAATTATACATTTTCTGTTTTGCCCTAAAGGTATACAGTTGAATTTTCATTAATTTAATTCATATAATATTCATGTAAGAATGCTAGTTTTCTAATATGTGCTAACTTTCTACTGCAAAGTAACAGAAGTAATTAATCAATTCTCCTTGACTTGGTGATTTTTAGTTTGTGCTATTTTGGAGTCTTCCTCCTCATGGGGCAGCTCCTTTGTAAACACTAATAGATTTGGGTAGCTTAGAATATTGAGTGTGAGGCAATGACCAATATTAGGAATCAAAAGTAGTGTTTAATTGGGTCTCTGTTTTAAATTATGTATGACATATATACACACAAAATACAACATCTATTATGTTAAGGATTGGTATACTAAAGTTTAAAATTATAGATTTTGGAGCATGCTGAAGATCTCTATGCTTGAGTTCTTATGTCTGGACATTGGCATTATGGCAGGTTCCACTGACCCTGATAGATTAATATTTATTCTCCATTATGGAAAATGCATGTGGTGGATGGAAACACTCAAAATGCCCAGGTAAATAAAAGTTGAGGATTAATATACAAATTATACTACTTCCAGAGTAACACTAGTTGGAGGCTAACAACTACACCTAAAATATGATTTTGTTAGTCTGACCATTTAAAGAGTGACAATAGGCCTGATTTAATAAAGCTCTCTAAGGCTGGAGAGGATACACTTTCATTTGTGGAGCTGGGTGATCCATCAAACCTGGAGTGGATTTCTTTAAAGTGATTTGCTAAGCAAATGTTTTTAATCCTGCATCAGATTCATTTCAGGTTTGCTGGATCACCCAGTTTCACTGATAAAAGTGTATTCTCCAGCCTTGGAGAGCTTTATTAAATCAGACCCAATGAGTACCAACAGTAAGAATAAAGAAAAAGGTATAGTGTACAGAGGTCACTAGAAAAGGGTGAAGAAGCAGATGTAAAGTTTCCAGAAAAGGGGAGAAAGGGAGAAAAGGCAAACCAGCAAACAAGACAGGATGGGAGGAAAAGAAAGAAACAGATCACATGACAACTCATAATAACACACTTGCCAAAAACTACAGCTTTGGGATAAAAGAAATGATAAAACCAAAGGTAATTGATCTAAAGAAGTGTCACTTTTTTTTAACAAGAACAAAAAAAGAATTTAATATTCAATAGATGACTATACCCTTAGTATATCATGGAAACCCGATCAATTCAGATAAAGATAAATCACCATCAGAACAGATTTTTTATCCTAAATTTATCTTTAGTGTGTAGGATTTGCTTAACATTTTATGCTTGCTTACCTAGGATGTGTA
>NC_092859.1:91125294-91157268 GCF_032062135.1 Pyxicephalus adspersus
AAGTTAGTTTCTTTCCAGACGTATATTTATTATGTAGTTCCCAGTACACAATGCATTTTGATTCCTGTGCTGTTCATCAGTGAATCTGGGTCATCCAGCAAACCTGGAATGGATCTGGTCCAAGATTCCAAACATTTACTAGCAAATAGCAAAGGACTTGGAAGAAATCTATTCCAGGTTTGCTGGAACACCCAGCTTCACAGATCAAAGTGTATCCTCTCCAGCCTTGGAGAGCTTTAATAAATCAGGGCCAATGTATCTTGTTTAACCTCCTCAGCGGTAACCCTAAGTTTGACTCAGGGTAAAAAAAAATATACTGAAAGGGGTAACCCCGAGCCACTCCCGGGGTAGCTAAAACAGTGATAACCAATTGTAAATACAACATTACCTGACCCCCCGGTGATGTAGGTGCATGCGGCCATTGCATTGGGGGTGTGAATTTCAAATTTATTTGAAAATAACTGTATTGAATCCAATACAAAGTAACCAGTGTCTTTTATATCGTTGGAGTGAGTGTTACAGCGCCCTGTCTATCTGCTATTACCTTTAATTACTGACCTCTGCCTGACTTTTGATCACTTTTCCGCCTGCCGCCTGCCCTGACCTCTGACCACTTCTCTGCCTGACCTCTGCCTGACCTTTGACCACTTCCCTGCCTGCCACTTGCCTGACCTCTGCCTGGATTTTGACCACTTCTCTGCCTGCTGCGTGCCTGACCTCTGCCTGACCTTTGACCAGGTCTCTGCTTGCCGCCTGCCCTGACCTCTTCCTGGATTCTGACTACGTCTCTGCCTGCTGCCTGCCTGACCTCTGCCTGGATTCTGACATCTCTGCCTGCCGCCTGCCCTGACCTCTGCCTGGATTCTGACAATGTCTGCCTGTTGCTATCCCTGACCTTTGCCATGGCTTCCAAAAGGCATCTCTCAAGTCAAGCTGCTTTTGAACAACTTCCAGACAGTGAGAGCAACTTGGAATTGCTATTGGAGTCAAGCAACAGTCACCGAAAGTGACAGCAAAGATTCTGTCACTGAGGATAGTGATGTTCACACTTGGTGCTCGGTTGACATTAGTCAGGCTCAGCCAGTGCCCCCAACATTACCATGTACTGGGGAGCCTGGCCTGAAATAAGAGGTGGAACACAACACCTTGGCATACCTGGAGTTATTTCTAAATGACAAAGTCATTCAGAAAATAGTTGAGGAAACCAACAGGTACGCCGAGCAACAATTAGCTGCTACACACACCAGGTTTTCCAGAAGCAGGAAATGGGAACCTCTCAGCGAAAAAAAACATCTGGCTTTTTCTGGACCTAGTTATTCTCCAGGGAGTGGTGGTGAAACCCCTGCAGAAATGGTATTGGTCCACGAATAGACTGATTGCTACACCTTTTTTTGGCACAATCATGTCAGAATATGGATTTGGCTTGATCATAAAGTACCGTACCTACATTTCTCCAATAATGACACTATTGATGAGACCACTCATCTTGCACCTAAACCCCCCAAAATTTGGGAGGTCTATCGGATGATCCTAGATAACTTCAAAACCAGCTATGTGCCACAAAGGGAAATTAGGTATAGATGAAAGTATAATGGCCTACAAGGGGAGGCTCAGCTGGGTGCAATACATAGTGTTCGGTGTCAAACCATTTATGCTGTGCGAATCAGCAACAGGGTATATTTGGAACGCTATAATATACACTGGGAAAGGCACAACATTTAGCCCCAGATTCAGCTGCTATGGAGTAGCAACATCATCACTGAGCCATTGCTCAACTAAGGCTATTGTGTCACTACAGACAATTTTTACAGCTCCTCTGAACTATTTGAGTTTCTGATCCAGCATAAAATGTATTATTTTGACATGATTTTGTGTTTCAAACTTTAATATACTCAGATTCTTGTTTGGACATATTCAAGTGTGTTATGCCTAAGAATGACATGCCTAAGAATTACTTAATTTATTATTCAAATAAATTTTCATGAAAAACAATGTACCGCTTTTAGACGTATAAATCCAGACAGAGTTGAACCGCCCAGGAGGTTAATGCACTGTGTAGTACCAATAAACAAAAATTTAACTTAAGGATTGGCAAAAATAACAGAATAGCTAAACATAAATGCTACTCCGGGCTTCTACCAATGCTGGTCACATAAAACCCAGGACTGATCTCAGTTTATGGGGACAAAGTTCACACATGTTGATTCTTAATCCAGATCACCTTATGAAATGCCTATATTGCTGAATTCCAGGAGCTGAAAACTGAACTATCACCATGAATGGTTGTTTTATCAGACAAATAATATATTTATAGTTGCCTTGTCTAAAACAGAGCTTAAAGTTATTTGAAACATTTTGGGAAAAAGTCCACTTTAACAAAAAAATGCATTGCCAGTTTCCCTGATAATTAATAATACTAATTTCCCAAAGAATTATTTTACATTCCTATTCTAAACATGGCTTGGCATATGCAGCTAATATGTGATATACTGAATTTTAATTTATATTAGGTAGATGCTGCTGCTTAATTATACATTGTTTTTTCTTGTTCTAAAATGTCAAGTTTTACATAATTAGGGCTGTCACTGCAGCTTAACACCTGCAGTTTATTCAGAACATTGTGTTCTATAAATAGATCATAAAGCAATAAAACATAATAGTTGCAGCTTTGCCTTCCCTCAAATTCATGCTTTGTACCTAATTTATAGTTTTTACGTTGTAGAAATCATAGTGCCTTAAAAAGTTTAAGATTATATTTTTAATATACATTATATAAATACACTAATTGGCCATTTTTATAGGTACAAAATACAAATACCCGGTTGAACCCACTTTTTCCATCAGAACTGCCTTCATTCTTTATGGCACATATTTAACAAGGTGCTAAACAAATTCTTAAGGGATTTAGGTCTAGACTGACATAATGGGATCATGCAGTTGCTACAGATTTGTACATTGCTGGATGTAGCTATCAGGACTTAGGTGCACTGAAGTTATATAGGGAAGGACATGATCAGCAACAATAATAGAGTGGGCTCTGGCAATTAAACGTGTCAATTGGTGCAAAGGAGTACAAATGGAGGAAAAAAAAAACACACCAGTACACCGCAGCCAGTCAGAACTGTTAGGCCGGGGGGATCCATGTATTTTTGTTATTGACACCTAATTTTTACTTTACCAACTGATTCCCAAAGCAAATGTTTAGATTTGATGAACCTATTCAGATGTTAGCCTCAGGTGTCTGTTTTTATCTGACAGGAGTGAAACATGGTGTGGTCTTCTGATACTGTAGTCCATCTGCTCAAAGACTGATGTGTTGTGCATTCAGAGATGCCCTTGTGCATATCATGGTAGTGAGGAGTGGTGGTTATTCAAGTTGCTGTTCTTGATCAGCTTGAATCAGTTTGGCAACTCTCCTCCACCTTTCATGATCTTTGTCATCAAAAAGCCATTTTGGCAGCAAAGAGTTGCCATTCACTGGATATGTTTTCTTTTTCGGGCCATTCCCCGTAAACCCTGGAGATAGTTGTGCTTGACTGAATGACCCAGACCAGCCCATCTTGAACCTTCAACCAATCCACGTACATTTAAATCAGCATTAATATTAAGTTTTAGTCTTGAAAATTTCTACATGCCTAAATGTATTAAGATGTTACTGATTAGCTGTTATGGATTGGCTGATTTGCAACCACAAACAGTTGAATAGGTACCTAAATGCTGGTCAATACATATATTCACTGGCTGATTTTAAAACTAAAGAGGACATATCAAAATCTCTCTAGAAATCTATCCTATTTTTATTGCTATTTTTTTTATCAGAAATTGAAGGCATCCTATAAATCAATCCGTATGCGACTAATAAACATTTGGATGCAGTATTTCTCTGCCGAAGAGGTTACTAAACTTTAATTTGCTTTAGGAATTTTTTTCCACTCTTCTAGTTCTAGAAATATTCATTTTGCATGCTGTGTATATTTGAGATGTACCAAGAGACTTGGATTTTAATTAAATCTAGGAATTATAAAGACCATTCCGAAGTGTTTCTACTTTTGTTTCTTGAAGTGGTTCATGGCTGTGTTCGATTCTTATACTGTTGTACAACATCTTTTCAGCTTCAGATTCTTTAATGACTTCTGAAATTTAGCTTCTAGAACATTTTGATACATAGTGGAATTACATTTTCTAAACACTAGGTTAGTCTATTTATCATGTTTTAACCCAAAGTCCACACAACCTTGATTCAATGCAGTCAGAAAAAAGCTCTTTAAATTTTTTGGTGAGTCTGCTGCTTAAAGTCTTATTTTATTTGCACTTCACCAATCAATTTCAAATATCCAAAGCATTTAGTCTACAAAAGGTGTGTTTTGGAATTCCTCTCCTGGATTTCAGAATACCATATATATTTGAAGCATGAATTGATCCCTTGGGGAAACACAACATGCTTTCTCTCATCATGTCCCATCTAGGAACTAGCTCTTTGACTACCAGCATGCATTTTTTAGGCAGCCAAACCACCTTAGTAGATTTCTCATAATCGTTTCCCATGTCAGATGAACATATCACTGTACACACTGTTCTGTTTTATGGGGAGGGGGGAGGAAAAGCGGCACTTTGCTGTGCTCTTTATTATTATTTTTTTGCCAAACTAATTAGGACACAAGACACACAGATTTACAGAAATAAGTAAAACCAAAATCATTTGATGAATTGTTATTTTATTTTATGAAATACCATTGTAGCATAACGACATGTTAATAAAAAAAATGAGATAGCTGGCTTAGTTAGTGCACCACATGGAAAAAAGGCATGGAACCACTGGCCTTATTGGAGAACATATACATTAGCACTTTTACTTTCTACTGGAATAATTTTAACTTTTACAGTTAACATGTTTATGTCTATTACTTGTGCTCAACATTTGCCATAAAATGATTACTCAAACCTAAAGTGTAACTCCTGTGAAATGCTGCACATTTTTATGCATATTAAACTGAGAAGTGTTATGATCTTTTTCAGACTTTCATTACTGTGTGTGTTACTGTTGTGTGAATTTCCCTTACTTTGTGCCCAGTAACCAATGCTAGACACAGGCTCTAATTATTTTAGAACCTTTGAAAAAGTTTATTGCTGTATGAGATAATGCTTTTCTTCTTCACACAGTGACCACCTTCACCGTGACGAGAAGTGAGGAAAATCGTCCTAGTGACAGAAATTTGACAGAGGTTCTATGTCTTCCCCACTCTTTCCAAAACAAGTAGCTGATAAATAAAAAGTGGTGATCTGATATTCAGATAATACTTTTGGGAAATCCTAATTGCCAGATCTATAAAAGTGGCAATAGGTTTGTTCCCTGGTGATTAGGATTTTAAAAGTAGTGAATGCATGCAAAATATGAACCCTAAATTGGCTATGACAGTTACTGGTGACTTAAATGGTTTCATTGAACACAGGTTAATTCAACCTAATTTGGAAGTAGTGTACGTGGCCTATTGACTTTAATTAAGGCTTCATGCTACTATTTGTGTTAAGTGGTAATTGTGGCAAAAGAGGTGATCGGCAGGGGTGTAGTCGTAAATAAAGAAGAGGGGGCAAGGTACTAGTCATGGCGCTAAAACAACTCATGTCTGTGTCCCCTGGAAATCAACACCACTGATCTCCAATATTTCCTGTAGGGAAATATTGTCAAATGGGGATCTCAATAGGCTCTTTGGAAGTAGTCATCAAGTCTAAATGTAGCAAACAACATTAAACTGTTGATAAATAGTATAGTTTAAGGGACCATTCATAAAATGGTGTTCATTTATAAACGTAAGGATTGATCTGATTAACAGATCACCACTTTTATGAACAGGGGGATTTCAATGGTGCACTTGTCTGGTGACCCATCAGATCTCTCTTTTATAAATGTGCTATAAAGAAACTATGAGGTTTTGTCTGGACTCCCAGTGTAGTATTAATTATTGGCTTAAAACACTGATCACAATTTTTGCCTATGTGGCATATTGTTCAATAATGTTTATGTCTGTAACTTACAAAGGTAATTTTGCACATATTTTCATATGAGATCCATGCAGGATATTGTGGTATTACAAATTCTAAATATATTTTGATGCTATTTTATGCTAAAGCCAGAATTCACTGCTAAGAAAGCCACAACTATGTCAATATATTACGTTGATAGAGAAAAAAATGAAATACTTAACATTAAAGTTTAAAATACTTTAAAAACTAACCTAAAACTAAAAATATATATAAGTGTTCCTTACAAAAATATTATACAATCAAGGCACAAATCTAGTAAAAGTCCACTATTTTGTTCATGAGTGTACAAATATACAGCACAAGGGTCAATTAATAAATTGTGCACAAAGGTACAGAACCATAAAGGTCTGATGCCAGGCAGTAGATCAATGGAAGTAATGTGAAGTAATGTTTGTTTTCTTGCTCACATATTAGGCTGGCTCTGGAGATATGGTGTGTGGCCAATGCATATGTCATTATATTAGCAATTCCAGATACTGTTAATCAATAAAAAAGACAATGCTAGCAATGGAGAGATGATATATTCATCTTGAATTCTCTCCACCTGATTAATAGAGCTAAAATGCAAACAGTGCTCAAAACAGCTAGGACAGACTTGTAGATCTTAGGATAAGAGGGACATAAACGAATGATCAAAGTTATTTGTTAGTGTTTATAACGGTGATGTATAATGAACTGATTTTATTGTTACGGTGGAGACGGGTTTTATGGTATTGTAGCAATGAATAGAAAACAAAAATTAAACCTGGGCAAAATTTGATAAAGAGTTGGACAAATTTGAAACATTATATCATGAACAGAGCAATTGTAAACCACAGAAAATATATAATTGTTTTAACAGTCTATATGCTTGTACAGGATTTTAAAAGACGGACAGGGGACAGACAAAATAATGTAACAATAACAAACAATCAGTTGTAGTGCCACCATTATGAAGTTCTGATACAATTTAGTTGTAATTGAGGTTGTAAGTTCACTGCACTTTTTGCTTCAAGTTGACCTCTCATTACCAACAACCAAAAACCAAGTTCAATACACATTTAATCTGTTATATGTACCAAAAAATTATGTAATACTTTTGCCAAAAAACAGAGACCTTTTGTGTTTTTCTGTAATTTATAAAGCAATTAAAGGGCTCCTGGTAAGAATACTCATGTTTAGAATATGAAAAATGTTGCACTTGTTGGCTCCCACTGTTTTTAGGTGGCATGGAACTGATTTTGTTATTAGAGTTCACCACCATTTGAATGTTTGATAATTGTTTTAATAACAAATCCTCATTTTCTCTGCCTCCTGTAGCCCATTTAGGGGCTGTTTATACCTTTTAGATATGTCTGGACTGGATAATAGTGAATGGAAAGTAACTGTGGACAACTATAGGCATGTGAATAGTGTTTTCATTGAATTTGTGTAAGCCCAGTACACTCACTAAAAGTCAGTATTTATCCATGTCAAGCCAAAAACTACTGGTCATGCAACTGTACTGGGACAACAAAATGTCAAAGTTTGCCTGTATGAAAAAAATGTGTAACCCATGGAAATTTCTGACTTTTTCACTACACTTAAACACGCAACCATTAGATTTATATTCAGCCAGTTTCTAAAGATAAAATAGATATCCTTTTTAATCACTTATTCAACAAAAATACCAATAGATGTTATGGTATTGCGAAAAAATAAGTACATCCTTTACCTCATAAAATATTATTTCTAAAATGATTATTTCTATTATTTCTTGTAGGCATTATATACCTTTCCACCACTATTGACACTGACTTTTGACAACTGAACTTGTTAAAATTCATAACCACACCTCCATGCCGATTAAGCAGAACTTTTGACTATTCCAGTCCATAATTCTCAATTTTCTTCTTCCTAAAACTATTCCTTGGTGGATATTCTGGTGTGCTTCAAAAGGTTATTGTATTAAGATGCATTTCTGCTTAAGGTTCAGAAAATTACATCAATTCATTAAATACACATAAACATTTATGTGCAACTATCAGGTGTCTGCCTACGTTCTAAGGAATGTTAAATATAGGCACATAGCATAATTCAAAAATGTGTACATTGTACATTTTTGAGCACCAATTAAAATATTTACATCAGCATAAGAGGTGTAAGAACCCATTATTGTTATTATTGTTATGTCCATTTAAAACACGGTTAACTATTAGCCTCCTCATAAGGAACAATGTCTGCAACTGGCTCAGAACGTGACAATGAAGAAGAATTATCTAACTCTGTTGAGGATGGGTAGCACACTTCATCTTTTGTTGTTCTTGCATTCACCAGCGTTGGGTCATGTAGACATAAAGGTTCCTCAACAACAGCTTGCAAATTTTCTATGGTCATTCCCATTTCCTTGCTGTGCTCAGAAGGTGACTTCTTGTTGATGCGTTTGTATGATTTATCTTTATTCTCCATGCCTTGTTCGCTTTTATGAAAGCGTCCAAAGAATGAAATAAAGAATCCAAACAACACAAAGGCTAAAAGGCTGGGAATAAATGCCAAGCATTTCACATTAAGACTCGCCCCAACAAACCTACTATGAAGAAACATGTCTCCTTCAACATAGCTTCTGTTAGTATATGGGTCTGTGTTGTTTGACCTCCACTCCCAGGATAGCATAGTCTGGTTAAGATATTGCAAACTTTCAGCATCTTCAACTGTATAAATCTTTTGACCTGGGCCTATATACTGGCCATATGCTGATGGGTTGTAAAAAATTTGGTTCTTCCACATGTTGAGGTCAAGAATTAGCACAAGGAAGATGATTCCATAGTTGAACCATTTACCTACAAGCAAGGAAAAAATATAGTGTTATTTGCAAAATAAAGTAGTGAAATAAAAAGAAAAAAAAAGCATTTTCTGCTGGCCATGTTTACCATAAAGTTCTATTCATTTTAAGTTATTAGGTGTTGCTGCTTACTGATGACACACAGCAACAACAAAGCCTAGTACGTGTTTAGTATATTGAAAAGTGTTTATCAGAAACTGGCCCTTTTGGGGTAATCAGTTCTATTTGTACATGCCCAATGTTATTGGACATAACACTGGAACACTTCATATGGTATCTAATAAAGATATATAAAGTATTTTCACATCATTTTATGTAAAGAAAAGAACAAGCCCACTTAGGCTATGTACTTCGTCAGATGATTCTAATCCGATAAGAGCCATTGGATTTGTCTCCAACGAGAATCTGACATTTGTACAGAGGTTGAATGATGTTGTCCTGGCGGACCCATGAATGACACAAGATGAATGACCATAATGGAAGTGAAGAGGAGAGTGAAGCAGAGTGAAGCTTGTTAGTTCTCCCCCTCTCCATAGAACAGAACAGCGCTAGCTCATCGTTGAAAGAATGGTGTCCAGCAACAAATCATAGGCCATTAAGAAACACACTGACAACTCACTGAAAAACCACTAACTTTTATTTCTGGACAAAATACCTTTCGTTTTTGAAACCTAGCATGACATATTTACCTGACTGGCATAATTGGGTGTAGTTCATCACAGCAAGATCAGCAGAAGAATTTTATTAAAATAACTATTAAATATAAAGGCATAGCTGGCATTCACTACACATTATTTTAACATACAAGTTTACCTGTTATATGAATGTGGTATTCCTCTTTAAAAATCCTTTGAAATTGTGGTAGTTTGAACTGCATGTGTGATGTATGTAAACCAGGAAGATTGACATCAACATCCCCCATAAAATGTGGAAATTCCCAGTCCTATAAAAATAGTTGAAACTGTTAACAAATACAAATTTTCTCAAGATAAAATTAAAAACAAGATAATCATGAAAAACGGGATTGATGAATTGTAATATAATTGTAATATTTTGAGGTATTTAATAATCATTTCATACTTACCAATGTGGTAACTTTTGGTATAGGGCACTTCTGGAAGCATAACCAATCAGCAGCGCAACCAGGGAGATGCATTGAAAGTTGCTTTTTATGTACAATGCAATTGTTTGTCATTCCGCCCATTGATAAGTATTTTGACATGGTTCTTAATGAAACATAGCTCATGACCTTGAGTAGAATCCTGCACCTACTGCTCCCATGATTCTGCTGCTTTACTTTATTAAGAGATATTTTCCACTTCACACTTCCACTTTTTAAACACATATAACTATTCAAAAGAAAACTCCAAAAAAGCCATAATTAGATGAGTGTGATTTGTAAAGTTTTGTTTACCAGGTGGTTTCTTTTAATGAAAACACTACAGCAAACTCTCCAGAGGTTTCCCCTGCATTTCACTTGCTGCCCACATTATACCGAACCCACATCTATTGTGCAATGAAGCAGTGATCACAATAAGTCTAGGAGGCTGACAACTTCAGTTCCATTTAAGTGATGGCACTAGTAGTGTGCAGGCAGCATTTCAATAGAAAGGAGGCTTTTGTCCTATAGATGTGTTTCCAGTACATGCAGGATATAATAATTTAAACAGTACATTTTTATCACCAAACACTGCCATTTTAAGGTTCATTTTTCAACTTTTTTTGATAGAAAATGTATGTCGTCCCTAAATATTTAGTGCTAAAGCACGGTTTAAGCAATTAGCATCTTATTCAAACTCTCTGCAGCCACTTTTACACAAATACACTTCAACAATGGCTCATTGTGTATTTAAATGGCTAGTCAGTGCAGAGGAACAACAAAGAGGACAGAGCCTTGTCCTATCTCAAAAATGTCTGAAAATAAATCTTCTTTAAAGGATCCCCAAGTGTTATTCTACAAATGTAAATTGCAGATTATTAATATAATTTATTAATATAATATTAATATAATAAAATCATTTTTGAAGTTAAGGAACTTGGCACTTGACCACAAGTTTTCTTTTATATGGTTTCTGATGCTAGTGTTTAAAAAACGGTTTGTATACCAGTTAATTTTAGTCAAACACAGCAAATCACACCTTATAATAAGAGTCTTCTGAAGCTTTTAGGAGTTTCATCTCTTAGTTGGGATTAATGTTAACTTGCATTTGTAAGGTAACCTTTTTTGTAAGTCAATGACAGCACAGGAATCAAAATGCATTGTGTACTGGGAACTACATAATAAATATACGTCTGGAAAGAAACTAACTTTACCTGACAGGAATGAAGTAAGGTTGTCTCATATTTTCCCTTTCATGTATGAGTAATATAACTTGTATACTGCCAATGGAGCTGATTTATTAAAGGGACTTAAGCTGTTCACTTTCCAAGGTGAATTATCACATTGCAAAGGATAATTCACTTAGTTTAGTGATTGAGGTGAAACTTCACTTTACAAAGAATACCTAATCTTGTAAAATGAAAAAGTACACATGATTAGATGAGTAAAGTCAGCACTTTATCTAATTTACCAAGCAAAGTTAAAAATCTCCTGCAAAGGGATAACCTTGCTTTGTAAACAGCTTAAAATCCTCTATAATAAATCAACCCTTTTTTTTTTAAATCTTACCCAAAGAAGAAATAAGAATAATATATATATTTATAGATGTGAAACAGGAAACTGCTTTCTATCTAATCAACTTACACATCCTAGGTAAGCAAGCATAAAATGTTAAGCAAATCCTACACACTAAAGATAAATTTAGGATAAAAAATCTGTTCTGATGGTGATTTATCTTTATCTGAATTGATCGGGTTTCCATGATATACTAAGGGTATAGTCATCTATTTAATATTAAATTCTTATTTTGTTCTTGTTAAAAAAAAGTGACACTTCTTTAGATCAATTACCTTTGGTTTTATCATTTCTTTTATCCCAAAGCTGTAGTTTTTGGCAAGTGTGTTATTATGAGTTGTCATGTGATCTGTTTCTTTCTTTTCCTCCCATCCTGTCTTGTTTGCTGGTTTGCCTTTTTTCCCTTTTCTGGAAACTTTACATCTGCTTCTTCACCCTTTTCTAGTGACCTCTGTTAACTATACCTTTTTCTTTATTCTTACTGTTGGTACTCATTGGGTCTGATTTATGAAAGCTCTCCAAGGCTAGAGAATACACTTTTATCAGTGAAACTGGGTGATCCAGCAAACCTGAAATGAATCTGATGCAGGAATAAAAACATTTGCTTGCAAATCACTTTAAAGAAATCCACTCCAGGTTTGATGGATCACCCAGCTCCACAAATGAAAGTGTATCCTCTCCAGCCTTGGAGAGCTTTATTAAATCAGGCCTATTTTGTGGGATTATCTGTCCCCTACTCCGTTACATATTGGCCTGGCCATGACATAATCTTGCTTTGCAAAGTTTGTACTCAAACGTATGATACATACAGAGGGCACTCTTTTGTTCACACCTACTTGCCTGAATTGTAATATCTTGCTGATGTGTTTTCTCAAACGGTGTACCATTGTCTCTTTAACTTGCTTTACCTTTGACAGAGATAGTATCACACTTTTCTTTTTGTAATATTGTTATACTGTACAGTTGTTTGTTGCTAAAAACTTTTTGAAACTAAAAAATAAACATGTCCCAATCTCCATCCAAAAAAAGGATATAGAGTCATACCGAACTATATAAGCATGGTAGGGGGCCCCAATATACATAGCATTACCAATCCATATGCCATGGGGGGGGGGGGGCTTATCACATAGGTTTGTACGTGTAGTAAGGAGAAAGCAAGTCTGCAGATCAAGTTTTATGTGTGAATTTCCGCCAGCTACAAATAAACTTGTTTAAGGTTCAATCTCAAACTTGGAGGATTGATTTGCTCATTTCTTCTAGAAACCATTAAAGTACAGAAGATTCATCTTAAAAGCATTTCAGTTGGCAAACCACAAGGGAAGTATTGCATAGTACACCTTTATCTAATTATACAGGAACATCTTTCCACAAAACAGAGGTTTTATCTATAATTTACAGATGTATCTGTGGAAGAACTAGAAAGTTCAAATAAGATTTACTGCATTTCTTTTACCAGCTCCTTCACTCATTTCTGTCTACTGTATTTCCTCCTTTGCTTTAGTCTGATTTTACCTTTAATAACAGAGGTTCACATCTTTAACCCCCAAAACCAACCTTATTTTTTCCATTTTAGGTACATCATGACCTGAATGTACCAAAAACACCCTTGTCACAGCACTGCTTTCCCAGAACTTCCTCTCTAGAAGCCAGCTCTGGAGTGACTACGCAAGAACTCCTTGCGTGGCAATGTAACCACCATAAAGGTGCAAATGGAGGACATGAAAATATAATAACACAAGTTTCAAAAGGGTAACCTGCACAATAAAGGTCAAGAAGGAAATGTGGTATACTTAAGAAAGATGTAACTAAACCCTAGAGAACTATGTATTTAAAAGTTGCGTTGTGTAATTTGTTGGCGCTATATACTGTTTAATAATAGTAATATTAATAATAATAATAAAAGTTAAACATACATTGATAAGGACACAATGAATAGGTTTCTAAATTTTGTAAGTATATAAAGTGAGGCTTCCTCAGCTCTTGTGGATGGTAGTACCCAACCCTCAACTAAACTGAATATAGTAATTATTTATACTATTCAGTATATATATATTGAATATAGTGAAAAGGAAAGAAAGAAAAAGTTGAGTCTAGTGCCCAAAATATATTAACACAGCATTTTTTTGCATAAGTATGCAAGGTTAATTTAAAACACAAGAAGTGCGAGAAGTAATAATAGAAAAAACAATATTCAAACTGAGCGGTTCATTTCTGTCCGGTTTTATATGTCTAAAAGCAGTACATTGTTTTTCATGCAAATTTATTTTACAGTATAATATAATAGTATGAGTATAATAAAGTTTTAAACACAAAATCATGTCAAAATAATAATAAAAAAATTCTTTTTTTTTTATTTCAAATTTTTAAAAAATAAACAAATATTATACTCATATTATTATATAATACTGTAAAATAAATGTTCATGAAAAAACAATGTACTGCTTTTACACATGTAAATTCACTGTATTGCATTCAATACAGTCATTTTATTGAATGAAATACAAATGGATTTGAATTTCCCGCCCCGAACGGAACACATGCACCGACATCAGCGGGAACTTTCCGGTTACTCATCAGGTGCAGAAGAAGCGCTGTATTTACTATCTTTCCCATAGTTTTACCCACCCCGAGTGTGACTCGGGGTTACCGCTCCTACTATCTTTTTTCTACCCCGATTCACACCCGGGGTTACCACTGGGAAGGTTTAAGAGTCCATCAAGTATAAAAATGATGTCCACTTTATCCCAGTGCATTTTGCCAGATAGGCTTCATCAAGGGAGATGGGATCAAAAAAAGGGTGTTATAAGCATTGATTGTTTGATTTTCTTATTCCCTGCAAGAACTTTTAGGTGCCAGGTTAAAGACCAATCAGGGAACAATTTATAGGCCTCGTTTGTGTCCAAAAGTCATCTCCTTTATCTCTCAGTCATTGTCTTGTTCACCATGGGTGTGCTGCTTGTTGACCTGAGCAGGGAGAATAAAGCTGCGTACACACTTCCAATTTTTATCGTTGGTAAACGAACAACAAACGATCCTGCACGATATCTGCGAACGATCGTATGGCACCGATCCTGTACATACAGATAACGACACGATCGTTCAAAGATATTGTACACACGATAGATGCGATCGTTTGAACGATACAGGAAGTGACGTGCACCACAGGAAGTGAGCGAACGTTCGTTCATCGCACATGCTCAGACCATGGACGATCACTAAACGACCGTACACACGATAGATGGTCAACGATCGTCGTCCAATCCGATCTGCCGGTCCGGTCGTTCATTTCCAACGACTATCCTCGTTCGTCGGCGTCGTTGGTTACTTTTTTTTACGAACGATTTGTGGCCAATCGGTCGTTCGTGGTTCATTTCCAACGATAAAAATTGGAAGTGTGTACGCAGCTTTATTCTCATCATTCATGTCATCCTCAGGGTGCCTCCATATCAGAGGCTAATTGAATTGCCTGGTTTTCATGCCAACAGGCAAGCTTCCCACAGAGCTCCAACAATCAAATGAAACTAAATTTCTACATTTTGGGTAATTTTATTTCTAGAGCTAAAAGAGCTCTACAATGAAAAAAAAGAAAAGAGCACTAAAAATTGTTGCTGTTTCTTCCCCTAGGGGCCTATTTAAAAATATGTAATGTGTAGACATTTTGCATTTTTCTGCAAGTTTGATTTCAACTTGTTTTTTCTTTCATGTGAACATTAGAAATGTCCAGTGATTCTTCCAAGGCTTAGCTATCTTCATTTTATGAAGTATGCTGGGCAGCTAGTAAACCCAGTCACTAGAATCTTATATGATCTTTTATGTGTATGTAAAATCAAAGATGTTTTTTCTAGTTAGCAAAGAGAGGACAAGGATAAAATCACTTGTTGAGTTTCTACAGTTATCTAGAACACAGTTAGAGAGATTTCTTCTCCCCTCTTGTGAAGTTGACTAGGTTTTAAAAGTAAAAACACAAATGTCCTTTAAAAGCTGCAATCTTTTTAAAGCTAGGTTTAATTAAAATACCAACTGGTAATTGGGTCAATAGGGTTCCTGTGAAGACAGTTCCCATTATAGGGTGGCAGCACTCTGTTTCTGTCTGTCTGTCTCTCTCTCTTGTGCTGCCACCCTGTCATACGTGCTTCCAACAAAGACTATAAGCGACCATGTTGATGCTTATTGCATGGGCATGTTCCTTTGTTGTCAGTGTATGGAAGCCTCCCCAAACAATGATGTGGAACCACTACTGGAATACATACATGTAAGATGATGAATTGTAGTTTTCTTATCCATAAATTAATTTCTAAGGTTTTTATCGCTGCTGTCCCAAGAGGCCTATCTAAACTATACATAAAGCAAACCCTTGCCTAAAGACATAAGGGGATTGCCAACATCAACTTCCAAGTTGTCTGGCTAGTACAACGACCAACAGGGTTTCAAACGGTCTGAATTATTAAAGTGGAACAAACATGAATTTATGTAAAATCATAAAAGTTAGACATTGTAAAGGCACACAAGGTAGAAAAACGAAAGGAAAACTTGCCAACCAGGAAAAGAACATTTTTAGATTAAGAAGTAGCAATTGCAGCATGTATGCCTTTCTCAGAAAAGGTTTTCTTACACTAATTCAGACATTTGTATTTCTGGCACATTCACCCTTATCAAATATTTTCCTGTGTGTTGCTGATACATTTCATGAAAACTACAACTGGGACATTGATAATTAAACAAAGAACAATATTTAATGAAGCACAAAAGCATTTATCATTTTGCACATACAAGAGCAATAAAATAGTCTGCAGATAAGCACAATCTACACAAAGATGGATTTCTGCAGTGTAGTAAAGGTTTATCATCATTGGCTTTTAATAACATTCTTTTTGTACACTTGATAAGATATCCACCAAGAAATATTTTTAATTGTGCAGACATATCTATTAAAGCACAGTTAATGCTCATTAGGAAATATGGTTTCCCCAAACAGCATTTAAAAACTCTCCAGCATAAATGAAGGAACAATGTAGCATGACAGTATAAATCAGTTTGCCCCACTGGAGCTATGAGACAACAGAGAAGACATGCAAATGTAATATTCAGCCTTCCAAATCTTCTTTGCTGTTCTGTCTGGAAATTTCCCAAGTGATTTTTTTTCTTAGTGTGCAGTATTTAACTCAACATAAACTCAGTCAATACCTGCAAGCCATTACTTGTCTGACTCTAAACTTAGCATTTACAATAAAATATACCCATTGGTCTTTAACATGTCCTACTATTTATACATACACTCTATGAAAACTGCAGAATTTTCTCAATTTAAATGTTAGATTTTACAATTTTATATTTTTACTTAGTGCATACAAAGTTGAAATATACTCAGACAAAAGAATATAATTCTTTAGAGACTTATGACTTCCTAGGCCAACGTGCCAACAAAGTAAAACCGTCAGTCCTTTTCTGACTGCATCAATGCACATTCTCCAAAGAGACGGAAAGTACAGCACATAAGGGCAAACCATGCAGTTCAAATGATGAAATGGTGTGACAGTGTGTGCTGGTTAAATAGCTTCTTCTGATTTGTGAGGAGTCAGCCGGGGGAGAAGGCAGGATGAGATTTTTGTCAGAAGAAAGACACAACATACAAAACTGTTACATGTCAAAAAAGATAGGCTTATTCAAAGAAGGCATAATCCTAAAGTCTTTTCCAATGATCAAACAAAGAAGATTCACATAAAATATGTGGGGCCTTACAGACTTTGCTAAAGTCTTCTCAAGATGGTATGGATTGGGTGCTACAGGCTACTGCACATCTAAGAACTTGATATTGAATAAATCACTGACACATAATAGGAAAGCTATTAACAAAGTGTTAATACCTGATATGATTCCTACATTTTTATTTCCGGCCAGAAACTCAGGCTCATCTCTGAAGGCCATGAACTAGTGTGGGAGGCAACTAGAATTTTTAGGGGGGTTTAGCAATTGCAGCGCGTATATATAATATCTCTCAGCGCGTTTCCTTCAAGAGTTCCCATGCAGCTTGCACCTTGCCAGCCACTCTTTAGTTCTTTAGAAGTCCTCATTTGCAAATATGATAGCTGCAAGCCTTACTGAACCAATGACTGCTACTCCCGTTCATTCTCTGTTGGGCTGCCCTGGTTAGATGCTACATGTAATGTCTCCCGCGAGGCAGCAGTTCGGTGGCATAAGGAAGTGGTATTCACACTGCAACCCCATTGTCAGTCCTAACCAAGCCCGAAAGTGTTCAAATACAGGCTTATTCAGTTGCTCCAGATATCATATCACTCATATAAGAAATATGCCATATATGGGAAGTTTACATCATCACTTTTTCTAATAATGACAGCACTATTAGTAAAAATGAAATAGAGGTTTTAATTTCTACTTTGTACAACTACACTTTTTTATACTTTCAGAGTATTATGAAAAAGACTGCTCATATATTAAAGGTGGTCACTTTGGGGCCACCAGCATTGTTTTGTTTGCATTCATCCTGTCTGCAGTGATACAATAGAAAGCAGCTACATTCTTGATTTATTTTTTTGTAATTTGTTAGCAAATGTTTTGAATGCTCGACCAGATCCATTCCAAGTTTGCTGGATCACCCAGCTTCACTGATGCCTTGGTGGGATTTAATAAATCAGGCCCGTTGTGTTTATGTAATGACTGAAGAAAAAGATCACAGACTTCTTAGAAGGTGTCCTCTGCATGAGTGATAAATGTAACTGTATCATATCTATTCCTACTACTATGTATTGTAATCCAAACAGACAATAGGAAAAAAATATGGACATCTACAGGCTTATTTCCTAATGTGTTCTCCCATCTGCTTAAGGCACGTTGTTCTCTCCACTGTACAATGCAGCCTGCAAATTTATACTTATTGGATTGGTTTTGTGACAATTATCATACAAGAAAAAAACAGGTAGAATAATATTTGCAAAGTTGCTTGATGTTCTTTGGTATACTTAAAGAGATATGAGTTTAAAATATACAGCCATCGTTTAAATGAAAGTATATTTAATATTTTGTATTGCATATGTTTGCTTTATTAAAGATTTTGCTTACACACGTTATAATACTGAAAACAAATCATTTTGAGTAAAAATCCCTGTAGAGGATAATAATCCAGTTCAAATGTTACTTATATATTTGTCTCCACATAGTCAACAGTATGTGTAATATATACAGAAATACAATTTATCTGCTCATTCATTGTTGAGGAAACAGTCAATGGTAGACAACCAGCAACGACATGCAGGGAGTTTTTGATATATCTTTGACATATACATGTTTTAAAATGGCCAGAGAATCCAAAGGTATACTGATTATTATCAATGAGGATAGAATACCACAACTCTAAAATAAATCAATAGAATCAAACTTATTGGTTTGTATAAAGTTCTCTATCTTACAGTCAAAGCTTACAGTCCTATACAATTAAATTATTGATAGACTTTTGAGCAACTTTGTGTTTTTTTCTTTCCTACACCATATGTTCGGTATACAGGTACATCTGTGGCTGTAGCTGAGAAAATATAACTATATATTATTGTATATATTTTCCACTTATTTATTCTGCGGCTTACACAGTAGTCTTCAATACCACATGGTAAAATTTCAACAAAATGAATTTATTTTTACACGTAACCTTAACATATTTATAATTTCCAAATATTATTATTCCCCTAGAATTTGACTAAAGTACATAATTAAAACTTCCAGTCTTATTTTATTGTTCTTCTATGCTGCAAGAATTTGTCATATTTTGAAATTTTTACGGTGCCAAAAGAATAAAAGCTTTACCAGGGTATAAACAAAGTTGATTTTACTTAGTTTTGAAAGTTTTTTTAAAGAATGGCTGGAATAAAACATAAGACTTCCAGCTGTGTTTGCATTATTCTTGGCATGTATGGGAAGGAAAACAGTTTTGATGCACACAAACCCCTGTGTACACCCCCCTGGCTCTTAAATTGCTCAAAATGATCACTTGTTTATGTTTTATTCTCTAGTACCTAATTTATGGTTGACTCATAACTTTAAGTCCTTTAGATGCAAGTTGCAACAAGAGTGGAGTGGAGAGAACAGAAGATAGATCGGTAACCTGATTACATACCTCCTAAATTGTAAGATCTTTTGGGCAGGGTCCTCCTGTGTCACTGACCGTATCTGTCTGTCATTTGCTACCTCCTATTTATTGTACAGCGCTGTGTAATATGTTGGAGCTTTTAAAAAACAGCCTAATAACATTACAGGACCCACTTAAAAAAGTACTCCAAGACTGGAGAAGATAGACTATCATTGGTTAACCTGTGATCCAGCAAACCTGAACTGGATCTGGTCAAGGACTGAAAACATTTGCCAACTAAGAGCAAACGATTTTTAAGAAATCCAAGACTAAGCCCAATTGGTGAGCTAAATCAAGGAGAGGAACACATGCTCTGGCAAGATTATATCACTTCTATAGATATTGAGAAACAATAAAGGTTTTTCCAAGACATTTTTGGTGGTGGTGCTTGCTATTAAACCATTTGGGAGGGAGAAACAGTTTCTCTGAAGCCCAGTGCCGGTGGCTAGTTTTTATCCAAAACTAAAGTGAGTATTTATCTTCTACAGTGATGCTTTCTTCTTACTTTGCTTTGAACTGCAACAGAATGTATGCTTTCTCTTATCTGTAGTAAGCATGTAGTCCTTGACAGCTTTCTGTATCTTTATGTTTAATAAATACTTTGTGTGGCCCTTTGGTAATGTCAGGTGCCACACTAGAGGCCCCTATATCAGAAAAGTTGACAACCATTGATTTAACCTGTAATGCACCGTTAAGTAGGATACCTCCAACAGAATGCTGGTGATAGTGTGTTGCTACAGGCAAAGAAGCGGGGACACAAAATCTTGAATGATATTACCATAAATCTGTTGTATTACATCTCATTTCAAATACAACCTCATTAAAGTGGCTTAATGAACATACTACTTTGCTACAGATTTTCATACATTCTAAAGAAGGAGGAAGGTTTAAATAATTATTCATGAAAAAGACAGCTTCATTAAACTTTACTGTGTGCAATCTACTGGCCATAATGAATAGTAAGATCAACAGCAGATTTATTAATTACACGCGTCCAAAGGTCAAATTGAGAACCAAATACTATTTGCAATTAATCCTTTAGATACATAAGATAAGAACTAAAATATCTATTAATAAACTGACATTAATTAAGCAGTGTATGTATTACCATATCATTACAGACGAGCTATAATTTTTAACGCAAATTGTGAAATATAAAATAAGACAAACTGAAACTTGCACCTGTCTAACAACCTAATTATATTTACCATATATATATATATATATATATATATATATAAAACGAAATGTGATGTTCCTAAATGTTTACCTGGAAAGGGAATAAAGGACCTGTATATGGCCATGTTCAATTGTTTAGCTGCAGATTTGCAACATTTTATTTGGGATCCAAATTGAGGTACATGATGCCAAATATCCCCTGCATTTGGCATAACTTTTCCTTCTTCTATGATATATTTTTCTGCTGTTTATGTATTTGGTTTTCACTATATTAGAACATTTTGGCTAAAGGTACACTGAACAGCTATGGACCCGCTAGCTAGCAGCTGTTCTGCCCCGTTAACCCTTGCATACTTAGTAGCAAGAGCTTGCATTCATTCAGTGCGTAAGCATTTGTGATAGTATGGGTTAAGCGGGGTGAAGCCTCTGCCAGCTAGCCAGTCTGTAGCTGCATAAAATCAGTAATAAAAGTAAATGCTAAAAGCAATAGTAAAGTGAATGAAGGGTGAAGCTGGCTTACTAAAGAATTGGATGATGTTTGTTGGACAAAGTGAATGTTTAGTGGATACAGTGAAAATTCACTTTGTAAAGAATACCCAATTAAGCACATGAAAATCTTAAAAACATTCAATAAGCCGAAACACTGAAATCCAAACCAAGCTTGAATACCTCTATGAAAACAATACATTTTGATATTTGAACCACTTTTAATATTATATATACAGTGGTACCTTTGTAAAAGTCGCTTTGGAATAAGTCTAATTTGGTATAAGTCCTGTTTGGACACAAAAATTTTTGCTTGGTATACAACATTTGTCCTAGAACTTGTATGGGTAAAATGAGTCATAACACCGCGCGCTACCCTTATTTACCTCTCTCGAGACAAGGCCACGACTGCCCATGAGTGTCAGTACGCCAGTTACTACCATTCAGTGAACAACCCGCGCTATAACTCTCTGTGAATTACATAACATTTCCTCCTCCTCCCTCAGCACCATCCTAGTAGGCACTCCACTCTTCTCAGCAAGGTAAAGTGAGCTTAAATTTTCAGTTATTTCATCTAAGTGCTTTCGTATTTATGTATTTTAGTATTAAGCAGTGTTTAAATCATTTCATACAGCCACATCAGTGTATAATATAATATGCCAATAACAATAGGATTTTTTTCATGGGAATGGAGATTTTGTGGCTGACATATAGTAGGTTTGCACAAGCCTGTTAGTTTGGACAAACAGATTAGGTAAAATTAGTTCTAAGACAGGTCTAGGATTTGTTTGGAAAGTAGAAGTCTAGGATTTGTACTGTTCATCACCATTGTAAATAGAACTAATGCTCATTGAAGTTTGAAAGAAGCCACTAAATTTAACTACTTGCCTTAAAAGAATGCTCCTCTCAGTTTCACATATATAAGAATGTACTTTTTTGTAAATCTGAAATTGTATCTATTTTCATTTTTGGTAAAGACAAAGGAACTTTTAGAACATTTAGTTCCATTTGGTAAACTGTGTTGAAAAAGTCTTTAGCACTTTTCAATAAGCATATAAACCGGCAAATCCCAATATTTAAAATATCTCCCCAACTTGCATTAAATGAAACACTGAAGCTAGTATTTTAAAGAATTAAAAAAAATATTCACATTAAATGTATAAAATATTGACATTTATAATTACGACTATACCTAAAACACAGGCAGAATAAAACATTTGAACTCACCTGCATAACAATGAGAAGGTCAAAAACCAAGATAAAGGATGCCAAAAAAGCTCTTGAGACCTCATCACTGGGTAGAAATCCACGATTCAGCTTGTCCCAGCTTATCCAGTCAGTAGTGATGACAAGAACAACCACAGAGGTCAGGCTGAATAACACTGTCCTACAAGAAATATAGATTACCTTTTTCAAAGGCACATTTAGTGATGGAAGGACAAAATGCAAAAAACTATATACAGTAGTAGTGAGCATTTAAGAAAATATATTCAATAGTTAAGTAACTAAAAATAAAAACACAAATAAAATTATTGCGAATTTTAATTTTGGAAATAAAAATGTTTTGGTCAATTTTTAGATTTAAAGCCAAATCAATCTGTCCATTTAAATGGGCTAAATGTATTTAGCCCATTTAAATGTACTAATTAAAGTGTATTTTTTGGAGTTTTTGAAGTTATCACTTCCAAGGACAGTTTCCTGAGAAGCCAATTGACATAACTGCATGTTTTTGGAGGTATGAGAGTTACTGGATTCTCCAGAGAAAACTAGCAGGAACACGAGGAGAACATGCACACTTCTTGCAGATAGCATAGGGGCTGAGATTCGAGTCTAGGACTCCCGCTAAGATGTAAATTCTTCTGTCCTAGAGATTAGGGCTCTTGGTTTTATTCCAAAATTAAACAAAGAAAATATACTGAAAATTACTATTTTTTCCTTATTGTGGTTAAATTTCAATGTGTAAGCCTGATAGACTGAATTCCATTTGGAAAGAAAGTAATGTTAATATCCTCACTGGTAAATGCTGGACATAATAAATGTAAATGTTACATACAGTACACATTACTACTACTTTAAACAGGGTAATTATTAATTTATGTATATAACTGCAGCAAAAAATAGTGTACATAATGGAAAATGAAATAAAGTCTAGACATACTTACATATTTGGTTTAGATCCCAATATAAACTACATCCTACGTAATGTTGGTATATAAATAATCTTGGGCTTTGTTATAAAATTACTATTTTATTTTACTTTCACTATCAGTCTATGCAGACAAAATTTCTACAAAAATAGTTCTGTATGAATAGAATAAATTGCTTGTTCATCATTCATTTCCTAAACTCTGACTTGACAAGGTATATTTAAGAATAAGTCCTCGTTGTTCTGGCTGACAGAACATATTTTATATGTCCTTGACTTCACATGCAGTTGCAAGAGGTACTTGAATAAGCTGATTCAGTCAAATTATTACATTTTTTATGCATTGCTTTACAGGTCTGCAAATGGTCAAAAAACTGCCAAAAATATAGCAAGAATAATCAATATATCATTTCATTAGTTTGAACCTGAAGAGAAATTAATTTTTTTTTCTTTATAGTCTTTGAAAATGCATTGAGAAACATTTTTTTTACAAGTTCTCTAAATACAAAGGTTACCTTCAATTGAAAACAGCACTTTAAAATGATCAGTATATATTTAGGCTATATATAAATCTCTACTTTTCCTGTAAAAGTCAGGTTTTGTTCTGCTGCCTCTCAGAATGAGCCTTTCTATTGGTCAGTTAAGCTGTTTTCAGTTCAGGCGCATATGTATATATATATATGTATATGTATACACACACATAAAATCTCATGTTCAGCCATTTATTACACAACAGTGTTGCACTGTTATCTGCATGATTGCTTCAAATGTGTGACTGAGCTTTACAGCTTGACTGCTGTATCTCAGAGGCTCACAAATTTTGTCACCTGCTGCCTGACAACCCACCCCCCCAACACACCCCACTCCAAAAACATAACTATACAAAACATTACATTAATATTTTTTATCAAAATAACAATAAGGCATCCTTGACAGAACCCGAGCACTTTTAAAACATTACAGATGAGGTTGCAGGTCTTTGAAGACACTGGCCACATCCACTATACCACCTGTGGTCTGCTATTAGCTAATAATGTTGCTGCAAGCCACACATCACCACAACAGGAGCACTATCAATTCCTTGTAGCCCCTCTTTACTTTACTGTTCAGGAGACAGCACATCTGATGGAGGAGATGCCCACCACTCTTCATCAATACCAGAACAATATTGCCCTTGTGGACCTGAGCCACCTATCACCACCCTTCCTCTTCCCTAAATATCTCAAAAGAGAGACATACTCCAAAACCACACAAAAACCAAGTAAAGGATGTGGAAAAAATTGGTACTATGCTGCTCCATTCCATTTTGACCTTACCTCCTATTCTGGACTCTTCCCAAGCTTTCATTTTACCCCCTCTCCACTTCCACCAATCCTACCCTTCAACCTAACCCCTCCAACCCTTTCTCTTTCTCCCCCAGAGCTTTCAGTAATGTCTGCCTTCTGCCTATGATATTTCCTTGTCTTGGCTCCAGGGTTGGCTTTCAGACATTGTACGTAGCTTTACTTATATTGCTCATATCTTTCAGGAAATGCAGGGGACATCACAGCTGTCTTATGGGCAGCCAAAATACAGCAAAAATTATTCTGCAGGATTTTGTATCCAGCATTTAAAAAAAAATTGCAATGTTTCCACAACCCCAATGCATGTCCATGCACACTATACAGGATAATCACCTGTGAGCAAGCTTTTTTTTTTTTATTTATTTTTTTTACAGAAAGACCCTTTATCAAACTCTAAATATAAGTCTGCGACTTATTTTAATATACTAAGTATTACATATATCAGACACTACAAAACTACATTGTCTGGATTATGTTAATTAACCCTTAATAAACCCTTAATAACCCCTAATAAATTACTGGTACTTCATGAAGCAAGAGGGGAGCTACTTCTTCATCCATGATGTATTATGCAAATAGCCAGATGTCATGAGGGTGTTAAGTATTCATGCTTAATAAATAATACTTTCAATGATGACTCTTTTGGAGAAAGTTACCAAGTATGGATCCCTAATTTAAATTGCAAATTACTGTTGAGACCTATAAATATTTCATGTAAAAGTCATATATATAGTGTCCAGCTAACAGGCACAGTCTTAGCCTTTCCCAGAACAGCATTCTCAGAAAACCTTAAGGGCCTTCAAAGTGCTCTTGACCTTCTGTGAATGTCACCAAAGTACCTAACTGATTAAAATAGCAAGTTATTCACTACAAAGAAATACATTACATCAAAGCACAGTGTGATGGAATAGACAGGACAACGGCTTAACTAGTAAGGCATAGTTATTGTATATTGTGAATGAACACTGTAAAACAGTATGAACTAAAACAAAATTACCACTGTGCATACTGCAACCTGTGATTGCTACAATGAACAGGGAGCCGAATCACAACATTTATGACATTCTTTGTAATATTTACATCATTTTGAATGACAGTTCATATAAAAAAGTTCACTGCTCCAAAAGTTTCTCCTATGCTGTCATAACAGTCCCAGATGTTGGCCACAATTGGTCTAATTTATTAAAGCTCTCCAAGGCTGGAGAGGATACACTTTCACCAGTGAAGCTGGGTGATCCAGCAAACCTGGTAGAAATTTCTTTAAAGTCATTTGCTATTTGTTAGTAAATGTTTTCAATCCTGGACCAGATCCATTTCAGGTTTCCTGGATCACCCAGCTTCACTGATGAAAGTGTATCCTCTCCAGCCTTGGAGAGCTTTAATAAATAACTCAATGACTCTGTTTAAGAAAAGTGCAAGGATACTGATAGATAAGTAATGTCATGCACAAATCCTATATGTTTGCAGTTTAGTGAGGTTTCAGAGAGTAGAAGGAAGGATGAAGCTAATCCTTGCTGTAATTGTGTGTATATTTAAGTTGCTGCCCAAGAATCTAGATGTTCAGAAAAGTAAGCTTCATGATAATAATCATACACTAATTTCTTATCATTCTCACATATTGCACCCAGCACCACACACTGTACTTTAGTTGTGCTGCTTATTTTTCATGCCTTCCAAGGAGAGTTTCTGAGGGAGCCAAAGTGCTCAGCGGAAACCGTCCTGATGATGGGGATAGCATCCTTGCTGCGATTCGAACCTAGAGTGCCATACAGACATCTAATGGAGGAGGATTGGAGAGGATTGTGGCTGGAAATGACAATAACACTAACAGATGGATGAATGAGTACTGTACACACAGAGCCATAATGTTCTATGGAGGTGGGAGAGAACAAGCAAGCAGCACCTTACTGTGCTCTTCTCCGTAAAAGTGAGCAGAGTGGCAAATTGATTAAAGACATTGAAGAACTGCTGTACAAGTCAGATTTTGGCCTGAAATGAGCACAACTGTTTATCTGAGACAACGACATGTGTACATAACTTTAGACCAGCCACAGAGAAAAAAGTACCAGCCCCTGAACTAGCTGAGCCAATGAAATTGTCCTTTGGACGATGGTATAACATCCCTCAGTAGTGTGAAACAAGGAGCTAACATACTGCTTACCAATATATTTATCTCACTGCTACTAGAGCATTTTCCAACTTTTTGAATTAGAAATATATTTACGGGATGCACAGGTTATCGTTGTCGTTTATAGCCACCTATACAAATTCTTGTATTTGGTGCTGATGACTACCTTTATTCAGTATTTAAATACCACATTACTCTATACCAAGTTTTCAAGGACCAGATTTTATTAGTGCAGCTACAACTTTAAAGTCAAGGTGAATATTATGCTAATATTGCGATACAATGCAGTGCAGTAGTACAGAGATTTGTAGTTCTGACACTCATTCACCCATGGGATGCCTGAACTTTTCAGAGTACTTATTACATTGGCAGTTCATGTGATTGACAAAGAGCACAGCCCTGTTATTTATTACTATTAGTTTCCTGTGTTTTGGGATAAAGATACACCAGAGGACTTGTCAACCTTTAGTTTCTGCTTAAAACACAGATCTATAAAACAGTATCTTTAGGTATTTATGAGTTGGGAATACATCAGAAAAGCAGTATTTAAATCTGAAATACAACATGATTTTATAAAGCTGAACTCCAGGTAGATATAAAAAGATATATATTAGAGCATCTTTATAATCATCACTACTGGATTTAAAATGTGTTAAATTCTTTTGGTGAAAGTACCTGATTTTCACCTGATATCAGCTTCCTGCAGTGCCTGGACTGCACAGATCAGACTGGGAGAGGAAGACAAGGAGCCAATCAGTTGCAGGAAATGATATTTAGCTATGTTATCCTTTATTAGGCTTATTCATCATTATCTTGTTATTTTTGGCTTGAGTTCTTTTTTGAAAATGTTCAATAAATGCTTCATTACTTTAACTGAACTGTGTGAGACTAAAGTACAGGTTACCTGTTGTTTTGTTTTATTTACATCTTACTTTTACTAACAACACATTTCTATAGTTTTACTAGAAATAATAAAAGTATTTTGTATTTTTAGTTACCACATATTTGACTTAATGTTGCAATGTGTACCCAAAGTATTTATGTGGTTTCACATTTTACATGATAATCTCCAGTTTTAGTTGTATAAAGGATACATATCTGTAGATCAGCTGTAACACTGGCTGCACTTATTTTTTTAGTAATAGCTGATACAAGATGAGCAGCATAGGAAGTGTTTTTTCTCCATTTAGTTGGTGGAGTCAATCTCCTATCTGATGAATAGTATGATCTAAGTGATCCTAAAATCCACCTGTTCCCACACAATGGACATCATTGTAGGTGCTGTGGAGTAATTTATTCCCAAAGATCACACCAGAGACTGAAAAGTCAGATTTGGACCTTTTTGGTATACATTTCCCAAGACTGGAGAAGATAGACTCAAATGTGAGAATCTGGGTGATCCATTAACCAGGTTCTCCCATGATAGTATATCTTCTTGGAGAACTTAATGAAACTAACCCCATTGTGTACTCATGTCATGTCTTTTTAATTCAACCTTGTACTACGTGAGTAAAAAAAAAAAATACAATAAAAAACAAAATTAGGAAGACTGTACAAAATGATCCCCGCCTCACTTAAGGAATGGGTTTTAGTGCAAAAACAATATATACAAAAGAGCTTTCAGAAGGATTAAAAAAAAGCAACATTATTTATTCAGTAACATCAGATAGGAAGAAATATTCAAAGTAATGCAGTATATTTTAGTCTAACAAGTGCTATTCAAAATATGACCCATCTTTTTGAATAAAATAACAAAGACAAATACATGTTCTTTGGTTTATCCTTGTCTCATCACTCTGCATGTGAAAGAAAATGTTATCTGTTTCAAACACAAGTTCACTTCAATTAAATTAATCAGCTTTAAGCTGCTACTTCTAAATATTTTTACATATCTATGGCAAACAGCATAAAGAGTTTCAGGAGATTACAATGCACTTATTATACCTAGTAAAAGTGTTTTGAATTTAAACTAATTGCAAGAAGATTTATAAAGACATTTATTGTTAAGCTGCTGCATTAAAGTACATTTAGCAGAACATAAAGTTTAATAAGGAACAGGTTGCTTAAGGACTAGTCTCAACTGACATTCTTAATCTTTTCTGGACCAGTGTGCCAGGAGTGTATTTAAACTATCATTCATTTTTGAGATCTTGCCGACAGACTGGTAGCTTTCATCACCAATTAAGGTTTGCTGCTGTAGGGGTTAATTTAGTGTTAGGGATTAGGCTTCACCAGTATTAGGGGTAAGGATTAAGGTTAAAATCTAGTTATTTATTAAAACATTAATTTAATGTGTGCATTAGGCAAAAAGCATTACACTTATTTTACATACAATTAGGCTTTGTGCCCGAAGTGACCTCTAAAACTCCCAGAGGAGCATTGTGAGATAAGATATATGAATATAAATATAATAAATATATATATATATATATATATATATATATATATATATATTATATCACAGAGATCTGTATATTACTATTGGTCAATTTAAAGTGAACCCTTGTATAAGTATTTTCATTTTCTTAAAAAGCAGTGATAGAACTTTAAAACAAGCCTCCGTTCGGGCTCTATATCTATAGGCACTGTATAGAAAGTTCAGCCAGTCTAATAGACCTCCAATGTAAATAACCAGCAGGTGTTTCTAAGCTATTAGAAATCAACAAAACCCTAACCCTGGAGTCCTTGTTGTAATATTTAATTTTTTTTAGAAACCAATAAATTCACATTAAAAGCCATAGGGATATCATGAATGGCTTTATCACTTTATTATTAGTGTTTTAGTACACTATAGGCGCAATGGATACGTTGCTGATCACACAGTGCACCTGGCAATATTTTCATCTGTAAAGCACATTTTTATTAGTGTTTCACCAACTCAATAATATCTTACCAACATACATATATATTTTACCAATACCCATATATTTTTTATGAGGTCCTGATAAAGAAATGCATCTAATCCTTTAGCAGGAAACCTTATAAGATGAATTGCTAGATAAGGATAATTATTGGTCAGCATGGGACAAGCACTGACCATTTTTTAATTTCTTGTGAAATTTAAGAAACAGCTCCATAATGTCTCTACAGACACAACGCATATAGCAAGTTATAGTAAACATCTGACAAGCCATAAGATTAGAATAGGTGAGACTCCTGTGTTATCTTTCTTTGTACACCTGTCAATACTTTGAGCCTGTCAATATTCATAAAAAATGCCAACAAGCTGTAGACTTTTTCATACACTATTCACAGTTGTACCACATACAAGGTATTAACTTTTCTTTTTTTAACTGACCCAATGTTTTGTCCAATTAAGCTCATTTAAATGTGGAAAAATATTGTATAAATAGGTTATTAATCCAATAAGGTAAATACCTAATGTCATATAAGGGAAATGCTCCAAAAACTTTTATTTTTCTTCATCCAACCTAAGTCTAGATATTAAAGCTAATTTTTACTTGGAAGGTTCAATGGAGTTATTATAGTTGAAAGAAAGCTTTTGCAAATTTATGTATTATATTCATACTGAGAAATGACTTTCAGGTTATTGTGAGGGAACCAAAATATCCTCCACATCTTGAAAGAATCCTGTAGTCAGGCAATCTACTGATTGTTTTCTGTGCCTCTCGGAGGATAAATATAAATAGCAACTGTCATTCAGGGATACTGGGGAGCTGAGAAAACATTGCACTTTGTGTGTCTGAAACATCAAATAGAGAAGAAGGCAGTGTACTGTATCAATTAACCAAGACACGGAGCTTTCACATCCAGGCATTTCAAGTTCACAGCACATACTTATTAGAGATGTTTCCACTTATTAAATAGTTTCTTTGAGGCAGAAGAGAGATGTTTCCAATTTCCCAAATTATGAGGAAAAGGAATCAGTGACCCATCAACAACAGACAAGATATTTTAAAACTGAGTAAAATCATCAATTATAAAGCCACCATATAAATCATTTGATTTGCAATGCTAAAAACCACAGCACATATTCACTGAAATTTGTAAAAAAAAACTGTAAGAGGAAAAAGAAAACTGCTCACTTTCAGTGAAAACATTTTTTACATATTTCATATAATATAGATAGTTGTTCCAATGTGTATACTTTAAAATCAAGCTGAGAGGCTGGAGCATGGGCTGATTGTATTAGATATTTGTGTGCACAGGTAATAATCACCAGTCAGATTCTTGGTCCATGATGTAAATGCTAATCCTTGAAGATGCGTAAACCTAGATGGCACTATGCTTTTGTAGGAAGAAAAGGTTAGGTCATTGTTGGGAGTGGGGGTATGATGTTATTATCGGATGGAGTAATAAATCTCTGTAAGGGGTCTATTTATAAAGAAGTGAATCTGACATTCACCTAATCCTTCAATGGTGAAGAATCAATTACTGATTTAAACACGTTAGCCTGGAAGACACATCTATGTGTCTACTTAAAAGGCATGAACTTACCATACAAAGGTGTGTGTGATGCTAGGCTTACTTTAGTTATGTTTAGTTGATGTCAATTAGATTATATCAAAGGTAATGTTGAATGATTTTTAGGACCAGTCAGCTAATGGGTTTGCCATGGCAGTCCAAGCTGTATATTAAATAAAAAAGGGCATCCTATTACTTGGAAAAATAGCGAAAGTATTAAAGGATCAATAGGAAAGCAATAAAGCATTTTTGTTTACAAAAGGCCAAAACAACATTTTACACTTATGTTTTATTCCTTGCATGACTGTGGGATATTTATCCACAATGATAACACATTGGGTCTGAATTATTAAAGCTCTCCAAGGCTGGAGAGAATACACTTTCTTCAGTGAAGCTGGGTGATCCTGCAAACCTGGAATTTATCTGGTCCAGGATTCAAAACATTTGCTAGCATATAGTAAATTCATTTGAAGAAATCCATTCTAGGTTTGCTGGATCAGCCAGCTTCACTGATAAAAGTGTATCCTCTCCAGCCTTGGAGAGGTTTATTAACCACCTGGGCGTTACACTGATGTCTAGATTTCTGTACCAAAAGCGTTACAGGTTTTCATGAA
>NC_092859.1:91158264-91214794 GCF_032062135.1 Pyxicephalus adspersus
CCAGGTAAGTGGGGAGTGAGAAAAGTACGGGGTTATCGATAATTGCAACTTTTTTTAATACGAAAAAGTACGGGCTTAACGGTTGGGAGGTTAAATCAGGCCTATTGTATTAGCAAAAGTCGATGCCCTTGTTGCACTGACTGGTTCATCCATTTAGATGAGTGAAAGCAATAATGGATGATAAGGTACTGTTAACTGTATGGAAGCTCCCAACTCTTGTTATAGAGGTGGGTGAGAACTTTAACAGGGGTATTTTCTAAGAAAATCATGAGTGTTAATTAAATTAATGAAAGAACTAACATATTTCACATGTATTTTTAATTTAAACACTTTTATTTGAACAGTGCTTTCTTATCCACGAGTCAGATACCTTTACCTGAACATTAGAACTACTTTGATCTACAGCAGCTGATCTCACACTAATCCTCTGCCTAGTTTAGATCGATATCCTACAGATATAATATTATCATGACATACTGGATCAGGCTTCATCAAAGGGGAGCAGGAGTGCTTCCAGATGACACTTCCCTGTGCTTCCCTTCCTTTGAGACTTAATATGTTTCATGTTGTCATGACCCTATTAGAACTGATGGGACCAGAATAAATCCAAGTCATTGCAGTGTAGTTACAACAGGTTTAACTATACCATGGCCTTTATCAAGCCACATATTCATGTAGCGTAACCAATTAACATTTTTTTTCGGGAACAGGAAGAAAACGTTATTATAAAATAACAAAATATTTACCGGTAGAACCCACAATATTTTTTGTGGTGCATTCATGCACATGCATTGACATGCATTACTTTCACAAACTACCACAAGCACTTGACCATTATGCTGCAGGTGCCTTGCCTTTGTACCATTTATAATAGCAGTGAAACACATTTTTATGTGCAATATTGCACGTTGCAGTAAAAAGCATTGTATGGCCCATTGTATGGGCATGAGCCAAAAAAAAAAAAAAAGAAAATGAAAAATTCTATAATCAACTCCTCACCTGTTATTTACAAAAATGTTACAAAATATGCTCAATATATGTAGTTAGTGAAAAATGCACCATACTATACTTTCGCTACTTTCGTTTTTCCGAAATGTGACTTTTTACAATTTATATTTTTTGTTTTCTTAGTTACTGCCCAATAGATATAGTACACATCACCATGGAAGGTGAGAAAATGCCTAATCTGGATAGAAAGCTGACAAACCCAAACAAGAATAAACACCGCAGGACAGCATGACATTAACACACTATTTCTATGGAAAAATAGAAAACCTGTGTTTCTTTGTGCAGTAATTTCCCTCACTGCTGGCTCGTTCCCAAATGAGGTCCTGCTGAGATAAAAAAGCTCCTGTTTCTCTTTACAATCACGAAGAATAGAATTGTGCTTTATTAGTAAGACCTATGTGGGGGAAATGGAAACTTTGAAGAAACAAATGAAAACCTAAATCCTAATAGTGGTATATAATTCAATATCACATCAATTGCATACAACACATTTAACAGGTTTTTTTTGTAGACATGATTCCCATTGGGCAGCTGAAGCATGAAGACGTCAGGTTGGTGCTTAAATACACAATGACACAGCCAGTTTTGTAATGGTACTGACAAGGTGAGGGAGATGGAAAATAAATGGAATTATGTGCTTAGAAATAAGATATGAATGCGATCAATGGGTTACATATAAAACCCAGTCTGCATGACTGCCCCTTTTTGTGGCACCATGAGCTGTTTCCTGCATGGAGGATTCTTGTTAAACATCAAGGGCATAGAAGCAACTGCTGTGCAGCCAATCAAAGTGGATGGACAGATTGGAACAACGGTGGAAAAATTGAAGTTCTTTTTAAACTACCAGAGTTTCCATTTTGCAGTCTTTTGAATCACTGACACATTCCTGGGCATTTTTCTATTCATGGTGGGTAGATAAAATTAGGGTGATGTGCTTGAAAATCCCTAGCATGCAGCATTATCCTAGTGTTACAACAACTGTGAGCTTCTTAACTGTACACGGTGGACAGCTGCTGCTCATTGTGTACATTACCAAAGCAGACAACAGCCCCTGATGACCACAAGTCAATGAGAACACTGCCTTTTAAATACCTTAACAATTCGCTCACAACCTTATGTTTTCACAAAACCTGTAAAGGCCCAATCTAATGCTTCAGTCTTCACCTCTAGCTAGCCTTTGGGAGACTGGTTGCGTCTCCTAGCAAATTGTTGCCTCCAGGACTTAATGTGCAAGGATGGCATCTACGGCAGTGGTTGCCAACCTTTAGGTCCCACGGACCACTAAAATTACAGGCTCCAGACCGTGCATGCGCGGGGGGCTGGGTGTCATTCAAAGGGGGAGAAACATAGTCACGTCATGATGCCATAACCCCGCCCACTCTCCCATCGCAGATCTGAGCTTGCTTTTCTCGTGGACCATCGGTTGGCAAAGGCTGATCTAGGGGATGGGCTGGCAGAGGGGCCCACAGAATAGGAAGTACAAGAACTACAAGGCAAAACCAAAGTCATACAAGAGTGATCAGTAGGCACAAGCAGAGTCGGGGTCACAGGCAGATGATGACACAGGCTGCATATAATCGATGGGTCAGGAATAGGCAATGGTCAGCAACCATAAACAACACAAGAAACACTCCAGCACAGATTAGCCCAGCTACAATAATTCTGACCTGACTCGTAAAAGAAACAAACCAGAAAAAAATTACAAAAGAGGAAACAAAAAGAACTAAGAGAGGGGAATTAAGTTTTCATAATTATAAAGTTCCATCAGGATCTTCACATTAAAACAGTAGTGATTTAGGTGAGTACACACTTTAGGTGAGTTTACACTAATCCTATCCAAAACTCTTTGATGCTTCTCTAAATGATCAAATATTCTGGCCCTCAGCAATTCCATCAGTTCAATATCCTGAATGCATTTATACAAATCTATTTCTGGGGGGGGGGACTCCCATAATGTGATTAAGCACCTAGCCATGGTCAAAACATCAATTTAATTTGTATTTTAACAGAGAGACAGAGAAGTTGAGTTAAGAGATCCCTTCGGATTGATTGGGAAAGAAGTCTATCCACTGTCCCCCAAAATGGCACTATAATCAGGCAGAAAACATAAAAACATAAATATTTTAAAGAACAGAACAGATTTATCCAGTTCTTATAGGACTGAAAGTCTGATGTTACAAACAGCAACATTATTAGTCAACATGTGAGCCCATAGTAGGCATTAGGATGTCACCACTCATTATATTAATAACTATAAAGACTATGCTGTATCATAAACAAGCTACCTCATAGGATACTGACTAAAAGTTTTAAAGTGCCACTAATATACCAGTTTTTAGCAAAATGTTTAAGTCCTAGTAATAACCTGACATACTACAAACATAAGAAGTAAACCGCCACTGGTTAAAGTGGACCTAAACTCAGATTTTTTACTTTACATAAAAGGGCAGCCAACCCTTTTTTTTTAATAAAAATTATAGTTTTTTTGCTTTTTTTTTTTTTTAAGTGCAACAACTTTAAAAAAAAAAAAAGAAAACCGCGCAGTGCAAAATCGGGTGACACAGGAAAAAGAACCCAGAAGAAGAGAGAAGAATATGTCTGCGGCGAAGACAGATAACTGGATGATGTGGGACCTGATGGAAACCTCCTGACGGATAGACTGATCTGCAGGATTAAAGATAAGTGTACTTTTTTTTTTGTTTTGGGTTTAGTTCCGCTTTAAGGTTAAAGAAATATGAAATTCAATTTTAATTTTACGGGTAATACCATTAAGTAGGTACCATTAAGTCTAAAAAATTGCAAAAGGTGACAGTGGGCATGGATGTATTAAAGCTCTCCAAGATTGTAAAAGATAGTCTATCATGGCTGCATATGGGTGACCCAGCAAACCTAGAATGGATTTCCTAAAAGTATTTTGCTATATGTTGGCAAATCCTGGACTGGATCCTTTTTGGGTTTGCTGGATCACCCCATCAGAGTTCATGCTCTCCAGTCTTGGAGAGCTTTGATAAATCAGGCCAAATTATTTCAGTTTCCTATAGCATCAAACGGCCCTGGGAAACTGGAGGGACCATTGACAAGCACAGGACTGACAGGACATGAATAATCACATGAACCAGTCAACATGTCAACTGCTTGAGTGACAGGTGCTTGTCAGAACCTTCAAACACTGATTTACAATAGTAAAGGTGAGCAGATCTATGGATACTTTGAGTTGAATTAGGAAAGATAATGCTAAAACACCAAAACAAGAAAAAAAGCCTCACATCACAGCCTGCCCACCACTGAAGACTGGAAGAAGGTCTTATATGTCAAATCTTTAGTTCATCCAACACAGTTTTGAATGTGGTTGACTTACGAAAATATGGTTACGGGGTTGTGACACAATTATAACGAAGGAAGCATAATGGTCTGGGGTTCTTTATGCTAGGTGCAGAGTCATAGACTTGCTACAAACCAAAAGGCCAACCAAAGCATTCTGCAACACCATGCAATACCTGGTCTACAACTAGTTGGTTAGGAGTAAGATATGACCCTAAACATACAACAGGTTATGTCAAAACATGAAAGAAAATGACAAATTCAAAATATGGGATAGTCAGCAAAGTCTCAAGACCTATTGAGTCGGCTTTGAATAAGCTAGAAAACAAAAAAATGAAATGAAATTTAAAGAAAAAAATGAAGTGAAAAAACAAAAAAAGTTTTTTCTTTAATGTAAATTAAATGTTGACAGGAAAACACATTCTTAAAGTGGTGATGGTGGGGGTTAATATTGCATCAAATCTTTAGCTCATACATACATTTAGCATACCCTGGAGAAATGATGCTATTACCACAGCAGTTAATCTGTTAGTTAGTGGGGTAATGCAGCATGTAACAAAGAGTGGGCATCAGGGGTCATTGTGATTGATGAGGATTAAGTAGATGGACATCATGATTGATGTGAATTGCATTACTGGCCTTTGTATTGATTTGGATTCCATCACTGGATGACGTGATTGATTATGGATTTACTTTAGGTGATATTAATACTGTAAATGTTATCTGTTATGGTTTCATGACGTTTTTTTTTACTTTTAAAAGTTTTTGTGAATGGGTAAAGGATACCTTTGTACCTATTACCCAAGAAACGGGCATAACTGGATGCCCCACCAGCTTCTTGGAGCACAACAGGTGATGAAAAAAGCACATTTTTAGCTTTAAGGCATTCCCCAAACATGTTATTTAAAGGAGTGTATTTTCAAATTTTCCCCTCAAAATTGGATAGCAAATTTTACAATAAGAAACATTGCCATTATTAATTTTCACCAACAGACTCCAGGAAAAATCCTGTTGTAGATCACAGCATGGACAAGGTCATTGGCCAAAGGTTCTCCACTGATCTACAGTGGCCACTATATAATACATAAGAGGGTAAGTTTACAATAGACCCCATATTATTATATATTTTACTTATATTTTTTGAATGTAGTTGTCACTAAAATGTAGAAAAATTCAAATAATCAAATAATGAAGAATCTTACAAATGGCACATTTATATGTACATTATTAATGCCAGAACCCAGGTGTTTAGAGGCCAGGGTTTAAACTCTGTGAGGTTGTATGCAAATTATTTGAATAAATAGATTTTGTTTGAATGAAAGAAGCATTTATTCATTGATTTTGCATAAAAAGAGAACATTAATTATTGACAATAAAAGGCAAGAGTAACTAAGGCTTCATTTGTGTTCAATATTTATTTTTATATTTGTTAGGTTCAGCGGACAGGTACCTTTTTAAGTCTAATTGTATATACATTTTAGGCACTATCATAACCAAAATACATTAGATTTTTATTTTGTATATGTAATAAAGCTTAGCTTCTCATCCATTTGCCTAAAATATATTTTGTTTGTCTAGCTAATGATACATTCAAAAGTAATGTTCTAAACCCCCATCATAGATATGCGATAATTTGTATAATCTTTACATCCAAGTGACAGTTTAAAGCTGATAGTTTGTATAAACAAACAGAAACAATGTCACATCAGTTCAAACCCTTGAAACATTCTGTAGCTTTTAATTTTAGCTTGTCTCTGACTACTCTAGCAAGATACAATATTCTATCATTTATTTCTTGATGGTTGCCTGACCTATGTTCTCCATTACCAACTGTGTTTTGATTGAGTTTTGAAAAATGTAATGGCTTTATACAAGAGCAGCTCAACTGTACAAATATAAAATATAAAATACTTTTGTACAACTCAATACTCTTGGTAATTTGTTAACAAACAAAATAAAAAAGCTCAAGAAGCCTAGTAGAGAGATTTTGAAATGTGAACATTTCTTTAATTAAAAAAATAATTGTTGTTTCTAAACACCAGCAAGGTTCATCAGTTTTGAAGCTGTCTGGGATATTTTTCACTTTTTTAGAATTCTTAGAATTATTTTACTACTTTGCAATATAAAAGAATAACCACTACATAACATACAAGATGGTGGGAGGAACCACAGTGAATGATGAAGGAAATAGTATTCAACCCATTCAACCTGTTAAATATGTGGAAAAGATAGCGAGCAGTAAAATAGTGTCTTTTTGCGGATATGTTCTACAAGTTACCCTGATAGGGTCACGTTAAGTATGCTGTAATACTGGCTTTACTATTACTATTAGGGTAATTATAAACATGAAAAATGATAAATGATGAAATGATATTAATTTTTTAACCTTACATATACAATTTTTGTCTTACAAATAACCTTTTATTTTAAAGCAAAGGATATCCAAAAAATTACAAAATATCTAAGACAGCTCTTCAATATCCATTCTCTTTTAACAGATTTGTTTTCACTAAAGCCTTTTTTAAAGAGTTTTCTGATGAGGGCTTAGTCATAATTTAGGTAAATAATAAAGGCAGCATTAGAGTTTAGCAAGGTTAACAACATTTGAAAGAATTGGGGTCTGTTGATTCTGCTTTAGCATGAGAGCCCATACAAAACCATAATCAATTGTCTTCTATAAAGTAAATCTAAAGTCTCTGTATCTACAAATTACCTTAAAATTTAAAGCAGACCAATCGCCAATTTTTGTACATTATATAAAGGGGTGGCTAACCCTTTTATATAATTAATTATACTGTATATATAGATGTGGATCTAAAGTTTGAATATCAGTCCACTTTATGCACTTTGAGAGAAGCTGGCATTTGCATACAACATGAACACATCTATCTCTTTTTATGTGGCACTGTTTCATGGGCAAAATATGATGGAAACTCAGAAAGGGTGAGTTAGGTGGTAAAGTGAAAATAAAATGCAAAAAAGCAGGGAGGGCTTTGTCCTCTATCAAGTTCTCATTATTAGAAATGTTTTCCCACCTGAGAAAGTTTAACCCGTCTTTTATTGTCCATGTGGACATTGTCATTAGGACCGAAAGTTATAAGACAGAGTTTCAAGTTGTCTTAAAAGCAATAGGCAGGAGAAAATCATCCAAAGGAGGCACCTATACCAGGGACAACTCTCTGAGATGAACATTTTGTTCATTTCAGAAACTATAGGAAATTCTCTCTAGAAGGAGTCTACAAAAACTGCTGGGGGTTTAAACTTTTCCCTGTTCCACACAACACTAAAAATGGTGTGAAATTTACTGTAATATGACATTCCTAAGAATGATTTAGTTGTTCATTACAAATCTAGTTTTTTGTACACCCCCATCTCCCCACCATCCAGCAAACAGAAAGGGAAGACTGCAGAAAACATTTGTTATATGCATTGTGTATCCTAGCAACAACTGCATGTACCTCTAGCTCTATAAATAGCAGCTTCACCATCCACAAACCCAAAGCAGCAACATGTAAGCATTGGCATACATACAACAATGCAGATCTTTCATATCGCTATGTTTATGAACATATACGCATATCTTCAATATCATGCTTTTATAGGAAAATACACAAACACACAAAAATATGGAGGGGGGGGGATCGTAATATCAGTATTAAATTATATCATTACACAACATCCTATAGCAGATTGATGAGTTTTTGCAATAAACCTGAATATTGTTTAAAAGCAGATAAGATGCAAAGTACATTTCTGACAGCTTGCAATAGTCTATAGACATATAACTAAACTAATTACCTCCAACTCAAAACTTGCATTACACAAAGTACTTGGTATACAGCAATTACAGTAATCTACAAAAACTGCAAGAAGAAAGAAAAATGCTAACCACCTGTGCCTAATTAAAATGCTGTTCAAATAGAGAAAACTGTTTGGATAAATGGGTATACAGAAAAAGTCATTTTATTAATAACATAAAGGGGCACATAAACCAAACAGGCACAAGTGATAAAAGAGCACAGCAATAAATATGTTTACACTAGATGAATACAGTTGTACATTATCAGCTACATGGTCATTCATCCTGAAAAGATTTTAATATGTTGCATTGATGTTGTTTGTTATGGTTATTGTGAAAAGCAAACAATCCACCAATGTTCAATGAACACTTTCTGCCTAATGTGGAGGAAGTGGAAACCATTCTGTCTGCAGGTGCTCTATCTAGTGTGTACCAAGCATTGCTCATGTAAACAGTCAACATATCCTTTACCTGTTCTTTCTATATTACATTTACCTGCTGAGCATTCTAGAGACATTCCAGATGATTGCTGAGGTTTTAATTAAATGTGTTTTGCAATAAATTAGCAAAGTACTTTGTGAGTACTTACACTTGGAGAAGAAGGATCAGGTTGGTGGCCATGCTGCGTTAGTATGACCCTGTGCTTCCTTCACCCCCTGGGAACTCTCCTCCTCCTTAAGGCCCCCATGTGGTTTATGCTTTTTTATTTTACGTTTATTTTTTCCAGATGTCTCTAGGCTAATTACATAACATGCTCAATCCTTTTCTTCGGAACACGTCCCCCTACTCCCCCTACTAAGGGAGTGAGTCAATGATGCCCCGCATTGCTGTAAGTCGTCAGTGCCAGAGATGGCAAGTAATGCAGCCAGAGTTGCTTACTTTTGTTGCTTTTTGTTTGTGTGCTGATACAGTTGATTATTTTTTTCTTCACCTCCAGAGGGGGTCAAAATTTAGAATGGAGGCAATAGTATTGTATGTACAGGAGGTGGAATGTATGGCTTTAACTGTAGTAACGAAAATTAGAGCTATTCTGTCTTACCATTAAAACTACTTTAACAGGTACACAGTTCATGTATACATATTTTACTTAGCTGTGCACTTGAATGTATACAGAAAGATCACATTCTTAGTAAAAGGTAATTATGTCAAATATGTTACACTGGTTAGAATTTTACCAAAACACTTGTTTTCAAAAAAATGCCTCACTAGTTCTACCTTACTATTACCGTTGTAAGCTGATTGATGCATACACTTCCCCCGCTGAAAATTATGCTAATGGTACTAACATATCACATGTGTGCCTTCTTCAGTTCTCCTTCCCTTGTTACCTTTCCTTCCTTTGTCTACTGGCTGGACAATAAACAGGAACAGCATAATGAAGAATGTATCCATTTGCTCTCTTCTTCTGTAGATATGATACATTAGAGATGGCCAAGTGTATTGGCCCTTCTCCTTCTGATCCTGGAGTGTTTGCTGTGAGGGGAGGTGACAGAAAGCTGATTCTGTTCCTTATGCTACACTAAATGGTTTTTATTGACTACTTGTCTAGATGAAATGGTGTTCTGAAGCTCAACTCCAAGTCAACCAACCCCGTTATTTGATCCATTGTCAAATAAAAGAACAACAGTGAAGGGAGTATAAAGCTGGAGTTCTGCTTTAAATGCTTGCCAAATGTTTTCATTTTATGTCTAATGCCCCACACTGCCTATATTCTGTTTAGGCTAAATTACTAATATTAAACATAGGGTCGGGAAGAGCATGAGTCACAATGGCATTTTAATTTTGCATGACGTATAAAAGTTAGAAAATGAACAAATAGGTCTAGAAGCTCCTGGGGAATATTAATTGGGATCTTTTTTTAACATGTCTTTTGTAGAATTATTACATAATCTCTTCAGAAAACACTGAATAATCACTTGAAAGAAACTACATACTGTTGGATGGAGTTAAAACACAAAACTGGTCTGTTGTCTAGACAATATAGGTCAAATTTCCACCTATTTGTACCTGTAATATTGTTATTATAATCTTTGGTTGACTTGCCTGTCTGTTTTTCTGCAGCTAACAGGTTATCTTAAACAAGACAAAGACTTACCAGAACAAAATGATCCTGATGTTCCCCCTCCTCCAGAAAGCTCGTGCAGATTTACCCCAGTCTGGATATTGGCTATCCTGAAGCATCATATCTGTCACCTGCACAAACAAATACATTGCATGGTAACCATTAATTTTAGCAAAATAAGGGAGGTTAGGAGATTTTCCCCTCTGTAAATGAATTGTTGTTACATTTTCCTAGAAAAATACAATCTTTTATTTGTTGATCACAATTTTTCATACCAGGTAATACACATTTACTCTAGAAATAGTGCAAACTAATGCAAATCTGCACTGCTGGGACAGCTAAACAAATTCTCCTTATTGGAGAGTCACACCACAACCACACAACGGGAATCTGTGAGTAGTGACGAGAAGTTTACTTCAGTGGTTCTTACACTTCTGGAGTATAGATGACTCAAAGACACAGGGTTGGAGGTGCCCAGAGACCAGTCAATGCCACTAGAAAGTGGAAGACAATAGAGGAAAATGGTCAGGTGAAAAGTACAAAAAGGAACAAGGCATGTGAAAAGAAATGAAAGTAGGTAACATAGTATGTTTGAGTAAGGAGGATAGGGAGCAGCAGGTTCTTATAGCTCAACAGTGAAGAACACATTGACTGGATACTGGTACAGCAAATCAAATGGCTATGTCACCCTCATAGGATTTTATTACAGGGGGGATTGATCACTCCAGTATTCAAGCACACTTTGCAGAGCTAGAGGTATGTCTGAAAAATATACATTATCCATTGTGGAGATTTGTATTGTCTGTGCTTCAGGACTAAAACTAAACCTTTTATTGCCATCTGGCTATGTTCAAACCACCTGTCAATGCATCACAGCATATGTCAAGTCATGCCCGTAAGAGGTCATTGCTGGCCTTGATACTTGATGGGGGTTATGTCTGCTGGTCCTGACACTTACTGGGGGTTACTGCAGGGAGGTTATCATGGATGACCCTGACATTTACAGGCGTTGCCATTGCTGTGCCTCACACCTACTGGATTACTGCTTATCATAATGCTCACTAGCTTCAATTGCTAGCCCTAAATTTTGCTGGAGATTAGGTAGTTTCTGGGAACTATTGTTGCTGACACTGACGCTAATGCTGGGATTAATATTGAAGTCACTGGCTCCCCAATGCTGGGTTTGTTACTGTGGTCAACAACACCAATGCTGGGGGATAATATTGTGGTCATTAGTATCCCACACCACAGTATGATAACACAATCCATGCCTGGCAGCACTGGGTTGTGTTATCATCAAATGCATCAAGTTTTTATATGTAAAAATAAAATTTAAAAGCCTCCTCACTCCCTTCTACCCCTTCGCCCAATATCAGCCATGCAATGGATTTTGTTTAACTACTGGGTGATATCAAACTTTTTGTATGTTGTATGTGGCTATGCCAGGCAGAGTAAATATATATCTCCAGAAAACCTAAGGCCTGCAGATTGTCTATGTTTAGCGGAACAGAAATGGCTTTCAGATTATGATGGTAAGTTTATTAGGAACCACAAGGGCCTCTGTAACACAAGAGTTTACAGTTTTACAGAGTTCGAGTCCCTGTTGACAGGCGACAGATGCAGTATAAAGGCATTAGAACTGTCAGCAAATTATAGGCCACCTGCTACTAACATCCTATAACATTCAATTATTTTTAAACTATACAGTACTCGAAGTAAAGCTATAAAGCTTCTACCCTTAATAAAACAAAAATGAATGAACTGAGCCACTTTTTTATGCAATATAAAACAAAGTATTAAAATGCAAATTATAAAGTTTAATGTCTACAGGTATTTGGCTGGTAGCTATGTATCAACTCGTAAATGTGGTATTTCAGATAGAAAATATTCAACATTTTGGCAAAATATGCCATTCAAAGAACAGAGAACAGAGAACAGACAGATGGTATTTTATTGTGCCAGTTACTGCAAAAAGGTTTCTAAACAAATATTCTAAATTAGGATAAGATAGAAAAGTAAAAGTGAATCTGTACGTGAGATACTAAAGTCTCCATGACCCCTAAAAGTACATGATTTTCACACAGGGAAAAAGTAATTACCAATATAATTCCTCTGTCAAGTATTTCACCAATGATAATCCAATTTGCTACATTCAGATGTAAAGATCTTCCATCATTTTCTCATACAGTGTTTCATTTTGCCATAGGAGGGCAGGTAAAGTAATAAACCATGCAATTCAACCTTTTTGAGAAAATATGCATAATTAAGAATCTAAGGGTTAAAACAAGCACATCCAGAGATACAGGCAGCTGAAGTTACCGTACATTGTAACCCTTGCACCTTTTAATGCCTTTCTGCCATAGTGTTTAATGGGATAGGCAGCTTCTTTGGCCAAAAACCTAAAATTTGCATATAATTCCTGTTGCCTATATCTGTGCATTTACTAATCCTTCTCACATGCAGTTTTACTGGAGATAATCTTTGCTTACACATTTGTTTTTTTGGTGTGTGACAGGTCTATTGGAAAGATAGCTGATTGAAGTGTTTAAGATTGCCTGACCCATTACCACAAATGTTTTTTTGCTCATGCACAGGGCAAAGGATATTACATTCTACAGGTGTCCAGGAGATACCTTATTCTGGGTCTTCCTATGTAATTTTTATCTATGTACTACAGGGAGTTGTTTTAAAGCAGAAAAAGATTTTCTATATAGTACAAACTACAGGAAAAGAGACTTCAGGCTCTATGGAAAATGTATGCACAGAAATATCTGCAAAACGAGAAATTACTTTCCATTCCCAGAAGGTAAACTTGTAAATGAATACTACAAAGTCTCCTAATGACCAACATTTTCAGTTAGCGATGGTGGATAACAACTAGATTACTTGCTCATTATGTTTAGGGGGTAAGGAATAAGCAGCAACATCTATTTCTGCAGGGGCAATGCAGCTTAATCTGGTTGAGGTCTCTGATCTCTTCATATATAATGCAGGACCAGTTAAAAAATAATGACACCACCAGGTTCAAATTATAGTCAGGTACCTAGCTTTTTCAGACGGAGGTATGTAGTATCAATAGCTTTCATTGGTCATGTATCTATTTTCATCACAGGTTAACTTTAAACCAATGGTAAGTGAGACATTAGGTTACAGGCCTGTCAGCAGTCTTTTCTCTTTTGTAGGTGCACAAAATTGCCCATAATCAAATACAATGCCAATAGGCATGCTACCCTGTGTCTGACTTGATTTGTTTGCATTTAATTTACAATTGCTAATTAATAATCAAGCCTCAGTGACAGCCTATATAGAAAAGAAGCTGGGAATGATCAATCACCCTGTCAGAAACCGAATAGTGAAGGAAATCTGCATGGAACACCTGCCGGATAAGAAGAGTTGGACAATAACAAACAGCTCTGTCACTGGTGTTGATTTAGAAAGCAGCACTAGAATAATCACTCTTTTTAAATGTTTAAGTATCAAAGATTAATAGACATAATGCAGTATTCAAATGACAAGCTAGAACAATCCTAGCACCCATCTCGGCAATCCATTACATACCCCCCCCCCCCCCCTCCTATTTATACCCATCCTCATCTATCACATAAATAAAAACATTAATACATAGGTAAAGACATTAAAAGAGATTTATAGCAGTCATTCGGCTTGGTGGTAGTTTATTTGCTGGGAAAGTGACATTTTATCACTCTACATGTTTCTTTGATTTTACTGTACCTGGCATGATGTTTTATTAAACCGGATGGTTTTTGTATTTTAGTATGCACAGATTATATCTTGACAGTTAGATGGGTTACTATGGCAATCTGAATCCTCTCCCAGAATATGGGGGTAGGTAAGGAGATTGCTGTATTATTGATGTTGAACCAAACAACTACAAGTAATTAGTTGATGCAAGAAAAGTAAGAACACGAAGAAGAAACTTTGATCATTTTTTTGAAAAATAAGCAAGGATATGACAGATCTTCAATAGTGTACACTATGTTTTACATTCTGTTCTGTATTAAACTTTCATTTTCTTATTCAGGTATTTTATGTTCTATTAGGCAGTCTTCTAGATTATCTACAATAATAAACCGTTGGCAAAAGCAAATACACATGTAAAGTACAGGATCATTTATAAAGTTAGATAAAATAGCCATTTCCTCTGACTTCACTGATGCCAGAGGTTCCAGAAACCGTATATTAATGAAGGCTGGATAGCAGAGGGCGTAACATTTTTCCTTCCTGCAATCTTTTCAAGCACCAAGACTAGATGGAAAATAATAAATTACCAAACAGTGAGGTTCAATATTTATTTCCCTATGACGTGTTGTGAAATGCTTTGAGATCAGTTGATAGGGGAGTGAAGACAAAATTTGTACTCAAAGCACAAGCAGTCTGAAAATATCATTAGAGTGTCACTGAAATTATAGCTTGTCAGAAGATTCTTTTAAAACCTGCCTGAAAGACATATGTTATAAACAAAAGGATTGCATCATTTAAAAATAAATCAATACTCTTTCATTTATTCACCTGACGTTCACTAAGTTATCATCTTTGTCCTATCGGTGGCACCTATCTAGCAACTGCTAGTAGGCTGGGCTCCTAAATGCACTGCTGGAAAGTGAAAACGCATGTCCACCTTGCAGCTGCCTAATAAAAGATGCTGATTTTTTGGAGGGGTGCAATGGAGGATGATTCCGTCAGCGTTTTGGTGACAGGGTAAGACCTGGTAACTCTTTAGATCCCCACACACAACTGAAGCTCCTCTTCACTCCTCCTCCTTTTCTCCACCAAGGGAAAAAGTCCACTTTGGTTAACATATTAATACAGTAAACTAATATAATGTATACATTTGCTGCTACACAAGCCTTTTTTAATTAATTCTTATTATCAATTACCTTTTAAATTCAATCTGTTGCTGTAATTTTGTAGAAATCTAATGCAGACTGGAGGCTTTATGTAGATAATATACAATCACATGAGCATTCCAGATTTGCAGACCACATTGACTCCTGATATAGATCTGCCTTACGTACAGGCTTTTCGGTTTGATTTAGTAGATCCAACCCTGAAAACAGATCCATTAAAAACTTCTGATCTCAGAAGTCTATTGTTATTTCATCGCTTTAGACAACAGAGTTATGTCTTTGATTTCCTCACCTTTGCCTAAATATTCCAGTAGAGCAGTTTATATTTTTTGTTGGTTATTCAATTAGATTTCTAATCTCAGAAGAAGAAGAAAGCGGACATCTGAAGGCATGACAGACTTTGCACCTGCATCACATGATTATCCCAATTTTGGATCTTCCTTTTTTATTTGCTCCTAAGCTAAATTAAGTGACATATTTGCATATATGTATACAAATATGTCAAAAAATCTGATGCAAACTTTAAAAAGTCACTTAGCCCAGGTTATGTTTCCCAACAACTTTCACTGTCAAAAGTGGTTAATCATTTATACTTTAAATGGTCAAAAAATGTTAGTAGTGTACCCCAATGTTCAGTGATTGAACACCTAATTACTATTTAAAGAACTTAAAAACTGAGATTTTGTGATTGAAAATTCAGTTTCTGCGTTTGCAGAAAACTCCAAACTATGTTTTAGAAAAAAAGCCCTTCAAGATCCCGTTTTTACTTTTATACAGTTTATTTCCATTCCTCCATGTCTCCCACTATCAGTTCTTCTATTACATTTTTTTGGAATTTTGTAATCATTATTTTGTTTTGCAACCTTCTTATTTTGTTGGGCTAAGTTGGATGTTTTTGTTTCCAGTTGGATCATGCCACCTGTAGGATATCAACCCCACTGCCCTTAGCATGCCATTAACTAACTGAGAAGTAACACAGAAGCATGGTAAAACAGTGATGAGGTAATTTGGTTTAAAAAAAAGGAAGGAATATAAAAAAAGATTATCAATTTATATAAAAATGTATGCATGTATGTAAGTTTGTATGTATGTATGTTCCACCACTCAAAAACGCATGGAGACATTTTAACCAAACGTGCCATACATATGGCTGAGACTCATGACTCGTGAGTGTACCAGTCATCTTTGTACAGCGCTGTGCTTTATGTCAGAGCTATATTTAGATGAAACGCATGGAGACATTTCAAGCAAACTTGCTATGTTCCACCATCACTAGGAAACGTATCAACACATTTCAACCAAACTTGCTAGACATATGACTCAGACTCATGTGCATGCACTGCTGAGCTTTGTACAGCGCTGTGCTATATGTCAGAGCTATATATGGCTGTATGTCTGTATGTCATCACTAGAAAATGCATTAAGACATTACAACCAAGCTTGCTGGACATATGACTGAGCCTCATGTGAGTGCACCACTGATCTTAGTAGCGCGCTGTGCTATATGTCAGAGCTATATTTGGATATATGTGTGTATGTATGTTCCACCATCACTTAAAAACGCATTGAGACATTTAAACCAAACTTGCCATACATGACTGAGACTCATGGGAGTGCACCGCTGATCTTTGTACAGCACTTTGCAATATGTCAGAGCTATTTTTGCATGTATGTATGTATGTATGTTTCACCATCACCTCGAAACGCATGGAGACATTTAAACCAAACTTGCTAGACATATGACTGAGATTCATGTGAGTGCACCGCTGATCTTTGTACAGCGCTGTGGTATATGTCAGAAGTATATTTGCATCTATGTATGTATGTGTGTATGTATTGCTCAGCACAGTGTGCCTTTTACTTATATTTTTACATACTTTTTTTTGGACTATATTATAAGATTGCAGTAAATAAATACCCAGGCAACGCCAGGTAATCAGCTAGTATATATATAAAAAATTGTATGTATGTATGTGTGTATGTTCCACCATCACTCAAAAACGCATGGAGACATTTCAACCAAACTTGCCATACATATGACTGAGACTCATGTGAGTGCACCAGTCATCTTTGTAGAGCGCTGTGCTATATGTCAGAGCTATATTTTGATGAAACACATTGAGACAATTCAACCAAATTTGCTAAATTCCACCATCACTAGGAAATGCATCACCAAACTGCTAGACATATGACTCAGACTCATGAGACTGCACCGCTGATCACCAGGAAACGCATGGAGACATTTCACCAGGAAACACATGGAGACATTTCAACCAAACTTGCTATACATGCGACTGAGACTCATGTGAGTGCACCTGTCACCTTTCTACAGCGCTGTACTATATGTCAAGAGCTATATTTGGATGTATGTGTGTATGTCATCAATAGGAAACACCGCTGATCTCTGTACAGCGCTATGGTATATGTCAGAGGTATATTTGCATCTATGTATGTATCTATGTATGTGTGTATGTATTGCTCAGCACAGTGTGCCTTTTTCCTATATTTTTTCATACTTTTTTGGACTATAATATAGGATTGGAATAAATAAATACCAGGCCATATATATCAAAGAGTTACAACATTTTTATGTTGTTCATGATTTTATCATCAGTTTATCAAATTTTTTGCACAAAGCAAAAACTTTATTTTTGTGCCGGTTGAAAATATGTTACTCGCTGTTCACGGTATTTACAAAGTTTTACAAATTACTTTTGGGTTATAAACATGAGCTGTGTGTGTTCTTTGACAAGTCATGGTAGGAATGAAAACAGGCCACGTGTTTTCCAAAGCAAGCAAGAACAATATTTCATTTCTATACATGAGTACAATATTTGTATTTATGTGTATTTATGTGTCTTGATTGATATATGTGAAATAAAATAACTAATAATAGTTAATTTAAAATGCAACTTGCCTGTAATTTTCTGACTTCAAGACTTTGAGTTAGAAAGTCTGTGAGTTAGAAAGTCTGACCAAGTATGCACCATATCAAAATAAGGCACGGCAGCCATTTAAATGGTATTTTGGTCATGACACGTTTCCTTTAAAGAAAAAAGCTCTTTTAGCATTGTAGTTGGTATTCAGTTCTACAGAAACAACATGTGGCAGGTTTCCTTTCATCCGACATGTGCTCCCTGTGCAGAATTTGTTTTCCTAACCTTTAATCAAACAGCAGCAATCAGTATAACTGCAGGAAAATCAACAAGACATGATGTGCTCCTTCTGCAGCATTATAAACATGAGGACCAATAACATTTTCAGCCAAGTTTTATGGTTAAGCGTTTACTGCATCTGCACTCTTACTATAAGAAAACCCCTGAAAAATTGAACTATGTGGCATAAATTAAGGGTAGATACATAGGAAATGACAGGACATAAAGTCCATCTGTTACCACCAGTTCACCTCATTTACATACCTGCCTAAAATATTATCAGCATTGCAGGAACACCTGTTACTTCATAAGGCTTATAGACAAAAAAAAAGATAAATGTCAGTTTGCAGACTTCTCGTCTTTGAATAGGGAAAAGGACAATGCACAAAGGCAAGATAAGGGCATAGCTAGGTGGGCACCGTGATGGGTAGACCTTGCTGTTAAGCCTTTATACAACATTTTTGAGTGTATATAGATATTTATAGGGGAAAAAACTGCCGATTTCCTTTTACTCAAGCTTGTCAGTCATGTTAAAGATAGTTTCAGACAAAAAACCTACCAAAAAATGACTGTAGAGAAAGAATTTGAGGAGGGGTACTTCTTCCTGTTCTTTGACCATGTATTGCATACACTTACAATGAATAGATATTCCGTTATAATAAAGCACTCGCAGATCAGACTGTCGAAACCTTTGCACCTGAGAGAAACACTTTAAATTATCTTCTGGTTTTTGGGAACCCTTGCTAAAACCAATTTATAAAAGATGTCAGTGGGAAAAATGCCCCCAATGTTAGTTGTCAGATGGAAGGAGTAGAATACCACCCTTGAAAAAAAACTAAAATGATCTCTGGTATCATGCTGCTGACTTCCCTTAAAAAACAGCATGCAATTAAATTACTTGTCCCTTATTGGGTGAAGACAATTAGAACTTCCAGGAAGCTAAAAGCATAAAAGTACTCACCATCCAGGCTGTCACAAAGTCTCCCATCCACGTTCCAACTGCTGCTACCTTCATAAAGCTCTCATTCCTGATACCCATGTACTCGTTTATGATGTATGGGCTGTGAAAAAAAGAAAAGCAACATTATCATATTACAGCAATGTTAAACTTGCTTAGTCTATTTGAAAATTGTCAGGACTATAAAGTAGAGTGCTATTACTAAAACCAAAACCACACAGGATATATAGCCAATCAGATGCAATGCCAGAGCTGTGCGGGTAGTGATAAACTTAAAGCACAGAAAGTAATTTCTACTGATTTCCCTCTTTCACACAGCAGTTAATCTGCATAGAGAAAAAATATGTCCCTCTGGTAACTTCTGCACATATTTTTTAATACAAGAAAGTGCAAATAAGAACAAATGGAGAAGTGTACAGACAATGCAAGCACAAATACCTACTTGATCATCAAACTAGCAGTTTTTTTTCCTGCTTTTTACATCTTGTATTCGAAAGTTGAATATTCAATGTTTTATCATAGCAATCCTTTTAAAATACATGTCATGGTCTCCATCATCCATCCCAAATACCACAGGGCTGTCCCTGCTCTAAGACGATTAGCGGACGAGAACCATTGCACGTGTGTACCTAGCCTAAGCAATTTTGCTCTACCCACTCACTTCTATTGTTCCCCCCTACTGGGTACTATTGTTCCCCCCTCCACCACTTCTTCAGGCACTTAATATATCCTCACTGACTGCTACAGGTGTCTTAACTGTCTTTTTTGTTATGGCCCCACAAAAATGTAGAAATAAGCAACAACAACAAACAAGCTTACAACAAGCAATGTTTACACAATGCATTTTTTAAAAATATTATAATGTTTTTCTAAAGTCAATGCAGTGTGACATATTCACATCAGTAAAATAAATAAAACACTTGATTTAAACTTGTTTTATCCTTTTAGTGCTGTTGATCCCATGAAGCCTTAATAATCACACTATATATAGGGTTTACCAAAAGAAATGCAAAAGTGGGCATAACTCCTAATAACTGACATAAATTGTTCAAGTTTCACAAGTTGGTAGAGTATTATACAAGTGTTACAGAATATTTTTGTTCATTAGAGGTGAACCATGGATTCCAAGCAGAAGCACTGTGTCATCACAGAGTTTTTTTTTATGAAGGAGGGGTGACACCAATTACAAGAACTGATGGTCTCCTACTTTGTGGTTTGTCTTCATGCTGGTTTCCCCTTCTTTAAATGTTTTTAATTCATTCTGTGCATATTGCTTTTGCCAATGGTGTCCTTTCAATGAACATTCTGTAGTCTTTTTGTTGATGTTAGACAGCCTGGATCCCTCCTTTCTTAAGAACTCTTGTTTCCAGCACGTAAGATGCCTTCTAAATCCCTAGACAACTTGACACCAATATGTGAATTTTTAAAACTACATACCAGTAAATTGATTTAAATTTTTTTGTACAATAGTGTAATGACAGACAACAAAACAAACACAAAACAATAAATAATTTTGTACTGCTTCTTTCCTGTGAAAAGTCCCTGATTCATTTCTTTTTGCTCAACATCTCCTAGACAGTTGTTCTTGGAACAGATTTCTCCATTGAAAAATCTCCCTTTTTTTTCTGTGATCACAAATATTGGGAGTCATTACTTTTTGTACCAGAGACTATGGTCACTAGGTGCATAAAGGGGGGTAATTCCCCCATACAGACAGCAATAAAAATAGTCTTCCCTCACACATTCACTAGTGGGAATTAATTACTGTCATTGAAACACATGGACCTGGAATATTCTCACAAGGCAATGTTTGACGGAATGTCTGATTTCCTGTTTATAAACAGAGCCCTATGAGATACGTTTACAATATACTCCTAGATTGTATAAGCCCCCTTTAAATATTAAATAGGAGAAATCAACCTATGTGCTTTTTATATATGATTTGTAAAGTGTTTGTTACATACCATGTTTAGCCTTCACAGTGTATTTGAGAAGATCAAAAAGCAAAGCAACGCTACTGAGCTGAATATGTTATATATGAATATATAAGTTTGTATGTTGAGTTTAGCCTATCGCAGCCACAATTTACACACAGATATACATTCAATTAGACATTTCCTACAATTGATATATCTTCAGAACCAAGAAATTGCCTCAGAGTTTATGTTCACATTCAAAAAGTCCTTGGTTTAAGCAGCCTTTGGATTATGCTCTATTTACCATTCAATGTATTTATATTTTATAAGGCTGCATAGAGCAATGTCTCCTTGCTGTCAGCATGAAGTAAGATCTACAAAAATGTGCCAGAACATTAAACACAATGGTGTACAAAAGTAATGTAGAAGACTAGACTCTCCATAAACTGCCGCATAATGAGTCCAATATAAAGAGCGCTAAATATTTGAAAATTCATCATTCTCGGTTTGTTTTTATGCTCTAAAAACATATATGTGAGTGAATTGCGTATGCCTGTTTTCCTATATACATTTACCAAAGCAAAACAGTGTCTTTTATATTCAATATTTCATTTTATAACCTTGCTGTGGATCTGTAAGTATACCATTTCCCCACCTTCCCCATGCACCCACCCACTTGGGTGCCATCCTCCCAAAATGCAGCGTTTAGAACCTTAACAGCAAAGAGAGGAAGTAAGAACCTACCTAATAATATCTACTTTTCCTGAACTCCTTCACTGGGTAACTGCTTTTCCTCTGCCCAAAAACAAGATCTAATCCTTTATGAAAACTTAACATTGGAGCTTGCACAAATTTATAGTTTTACTCGTTATGTTGGGGTCAGGCAGCGCAATCTGGGAGGTGGTCACATGCTCTACCACACTTGGAAACCCTGGGTATTTATTGAATAAGTAGAAGGCTCCAACCCTAACCCTTAATGTTTTTTTTTTACTTTTTTGCACATATATATGAAAAACCATGTGAAATACTGGCGTAATCAATACAGTGATTACCAAGATGAAATCAACCAACACACAAATGACAAATTAAGTATCACAATTATTCTTCCAAAGGGATCGTAGATGGTATGCAACCAGGAATTCAGAGGCCTTATTTAGTATACATGGACCTAACCCTTAACCCTTTCACCACAGCACAAAATGATTATCACAAAAACGAAAACTATACTATCACATTTTTACTTTAACTAATGAGGGTTTACTTCCCTTTTCAAAAAGAGAATCATGTTAGTTAGCACTAATGGTAACTTTAGGTTGAAGAACTATAAACAAATAAAATCAATAAACTGCTAATATTTTTAGGATATAACACACCTGCCATTAAAGTTTACAAAATTTGTCAATTCAGGCTGAATTAAAGGAAGTGGCATTTTACCAGCTCTGTTTAGAGTCTAAAATGTGGGACAGTGCATTACTCCCTAATGATACTTATGTCCAGTCGTTTCCATTGGGACAGGGATTGGTATACCCATGGACAAGGTACATGTTTTCTTAAGATAGAAATCACTATACCAGAATTGATTGGAACAAGTCTTTTAGATGGTACATATATTTTGGCTACACCTTGGTCTCATTTTGGCAACGTAACTTTGCTTGAAAAAAAAATCAAAAATGTTTAATTACAAACAAGCATTTAATTAGTGTTTGAAAATATGTAATTACTTTCTGGAAATAATGATTCTGTACAAGCCCTTAATCTTTAAATGGTATGTGGTCAATGTCCCTTAATGAGATGCATCCTAATTGAGATTAATAGCAATCCTTTTAAAATTAATTATCTCAAGGTTTTTCATTGCACAATTCATGTCATTTAAATAAGCATTTTCCACAGAAAATTTAGCCTACGGTGTTATCAGAATTGTAACCACTGAAGTGAGAAACAAAACGCTCATTACAAATAAATTCTGCTAATGGATTTAAGTATTTGCAGTATTTAAACATTTAAAAAAAGTCAGAGAAAAATTTTATACAATAATGACCGATAAAGTCTCTATTTGCTAACATATGCACTTTTATTTGTGGATTACATATTTATTGCATATGAAGACAGTTTCTTTGCTAAACTTTGGTACAGTGGATTATACCAAATCATAAAAACTTCTTTGAAGAGTTCTAACAGTAAATATAGTCTTTATTCCTCAGCCATGCAATAACATACCAAATGGAACATAAGACTGAATAATAAAATAATACTTAAAAAAAACATAAAATATGTTTTAGACAAATGTGAAAGTACCTTTATCTGTTTGTTTATTGATCATGTGACCACTTAGGTGGAGACAAGCAGAACATGTGTGTCACTTCCTCTAACCATGCTATATATACAACACATATCTGTCCCTCTTTCTGGATTCTAGCAGGCACACTATATAACCGTTGCATGCTCACAGCATGTTCAAAAAGGTCACAATATTGCCACTGTATTGTAACAAGTAAACATTGTCATCCTGTACAGATTACTTAAGGATAATCAAATACATTTCACTGAAAACAAGGAAAGAAAGCAAAACAATTATCTATTACGGTTACAGGATTACTGAACTGCACCATGTTGAATTTTTTTTTTAGGGTTGTATAAGCACTTTAAACATTAATCTACACTAAATTGAAAATAGGGATTTTAGTTGACCAGGATCATGTGTACAAATGATTCAATGATGGTCAGAATAAAAATTGTAGAGATCCCTGTAAATTTCTGATAATCCATAGGTTTTTTTGTACTGGTAATGAACTGGTGTACCTTTTGCTGTCATCATATAATAAATTCTTTGAATAGGTATGATTTACAGCACTTAGTCATGAAAGACAAATTTACAGTGGAATCATTACCTTACAAACACTGAAAGAGTACATCATCTAGTAGCAGCAGAATATAAAAAAAAGCTTTGAAATTTGAGGCTTATCACATATTTAACCAGTGGTAGTGAAAGAAAAGTTTAAGCTACATGTACACATAAAACCTGTTATAATAATTATCATTAAAGCCGACCTATTACCAAAATTTTTACTTTACATAAAAGAGTAGACAACCTTTTCATTTAAAGTAAAAATGTATTTGTTTACTGTCAAAGGAGTAAAGATGGAATGGGAGCACAGAGCCTCCTGGGATATCCTTGTCACGCATCCCAGGAGGCTTCTGGCTGCTCCTTCTGCTGTAAATGACTGTGCACGCTCCTGTGCATGGGCAGTGAGATCAGCACCCTTCTAAAAAGAAGTAAAAACCATTTACAGCAAGCTACATCACCCAATCTCACGCCTGCACAGTGCGAGATCAAGTGACATAGCCAGAAAAAGGAAGAGGATGGAGAAAGATGGAAGCTTCCTCCGCGCTGGGACTAAGTCCTGTTGAACGCATAGATAGTTTCTCTGGAATGCTTTTCTTGTGTTTTTATCTGCTACCCTGCATGTTGATAATTTCGTTGCCTGTATGTATACAATTTATTGCTAGTTATAATTGTTTTTCCAGTGAGTTGGTTTTTCTCATACATTTATCCATTATAAAATAACTTCATCCTTGGTCTGAGTTCTTTGATCACGGTATCATCATCATGGTATTCATAGAACTTCTTGCCGACACCAAAGTTCCATGGCATCAATACTTCCTTTGTTGCTTCTTCATTGTTCAGCTTTCACAGACAAGAGAATGTGACAGAGAGAGACAGAAAATACCAAATCCTAGACAATTGTGACAGATGAGTACTTCAGTACATACTTTTACCCAGTAAACTAATTAATGTACCAGCTGATAAGTGGTACGAACAGTACACAACATGGCCATCTGTGTAAGAGTATTTTGCAATCTGAACCAGCAACACAACCCCTGTGGTCACACAAACCAATATACTATTAATCTACAGCGATAATCTACTGTTTTTACTAAACAAATAAAAAAACTACATATAAAATAAATATCTACAAAACAACAACTCAGACCTTTGACTAGTTCTCTGATGAGTACACTGTGCAACTCCTTTCTCAGTCCTGTGCACCATTCTGCACACTCCATCTTGCAGACTGTTGGTAATCCTGACACTAACATACGCTGCATTCTTGCAGCTTTGAAGATTATTCCTTTACTGTGCTTCCACCTTAACAGCCAATTTGCTTAACAACCTATTTGTAGTAAAATAACTTGGTAGTTAAGTTAAAAGTATCTGAAATAAAGTTCCTTTATGGCCAATTTTATCACTCTCCCTCCTGTAAAGAGATTATCAATGTATTTTTTTTTCTTCCTTTGGAGCAGTAAGTAAGTATGATGAGCCCATTTTTGGCTCATGTGGCTGTCTCAGCCAGTCTCACACACTGTTAAGTCTGTTGTGTGTGGATACCTAAACATTTGACACTGGCAGCTGTCTGTGGTACCCAAAAGCTCACTGCAGCCACCATTCATTTTTTGGAGGCTGCTGTGCGGAAAAGCTACATGTAGTTTCCCTGAAGACAGCCGTTCCCTTGCATGAGGAAGTGGTAACCTCACTGCCAATCTGAACACAGCATTAAGCTCCTTTTTTTCAAGGCAGTAGGGGGTAAAGGGGCAGCACAAGTTAGCCAGTCTGGGAAGAAGGGGGCTAGAGTTTTGCCAACATCTTAATTACAATCCGGTGTTTGGATTTATGTTTGTAACATAAAAGTAGAGCGAAATCTCTGTGATATTACTGTGTTTGTACTAAAATTAATTCAAGGAAGAATGTGGCATTTTTGCCTGTATTAACATTTTGGCGATATATTTTGTAGGTCACCATTTATTGTATTACAATTACTATGTTACATATTTTAACAAATAATAATGGATGACCATCAGAAACTGCAAATATGATGTTGATTTCAAGTAGCTACACAAAATCGGAAATCTCTACACTCTATATTCTCTTCACTTTATTTAAACTGCAGAATGTTATGTACAGCTGTCTCGGAAACATACATTTAAGATATGTTCCATGAGGTATAATTACTGAAACTTTACATTATCATTTTTTTTAAATCTCTGGGAAAACATTGAGGAGTTTATAGATCATCCATATATTAAAGCAGCTGGATTTATAAAATACCAGCAAGTTTAGCACCATAGGAGTGATTTGTGCTTATCTTAATTACAGTTATTTGCACACCAATTTCTTTTAGTAATGTAATTTAGCAGTGCAATATGAATATAAACAGATACACAAGGAAAATCCTTCTAAATTTAAACAATGACTTAAGCTTGCTAGTAAAATATTGTGAATGGTGGTAGAATTGTTACAGTAACTGTGTTTCCTTAAAAAACTTCCACAACTACCTTGCCTATATCTTAAAATAATCTCATGGGACAATCTTCCCTCTGGATTTCCCTTATAATTCTGCAATATTTCTAAAAACTGGTAAAAAATTTAGCATAACCTACCCATCAAAAATGACTGGTAAAGGGTACATACAAAACAAAATTTTACAACAGCGCAGGGCTGGCTTCGCAGACAGAAAATTGTGCTTGACCCTTCTTTGGGAAAGCACCATGAGAAAGCACCAGGACTTTTGAAATAAAGAAGAATATCTTATCTATCCCTGGTTTACATCTTTGGGGAAAAAAATAGATAACACCATCTAACAAGTGCCTACTTTTTTTCCCAACCTGACGCTACAATCTGCCTTGGGTTTATCAGCATATTAGCGCAGGAGAATATTTGGCTGCAGACTCATTAAATAGATTGTTTACGTCCATTTTGGTTCGTAAATTTAAAGGTGATTGTACAGACCTTGTAAAATCAGAAGACATGGCCAACTTGGGAAAGCTTGCAGTGAACAGTTATATCTTGGTGGCCCACAAATATTCCTCACCCACACTCACTACAGGCTCAATGCTGTCGTTAAAATATAGAAAATTTGGTGTATGAATGTATTAGTACTGGGGTACTATAAGTTCAGGGGAAGTACTTCATATACCCCCATTCTTATCTAATGTCTGTATATTAGCTTAAGCATACATTATTTTCCCTATATAATAATAAAGTCAATGAGTATAAAATAGGTTATTAAACTTTTTGACAAAGCTTTGAATTGCTGCTACCTGTCAAACACAGATGTCACTGACACCTTCAGTCTCCGATCAGAGTGGTTCCTGACCATGTGAGTACTATGTTAGCTATACCATAAACAAACACACATAGTCAAAAGCCCTCATTTAGAAGTATGTCTGCTAATAATGCTGTAATTGCCTATCTTTAGAATGGATCTTGGAATACCAACTTTTGCAAAAATAGTGTTTTTGAGGGCTGTAGGGAGCACAAATCATGGAATGTATCTCCAGCCACCTACTGAAGCATGGACATAGTCGCCCCCTATAATATTTTTGACATTTTTGACCATCTCTGTTTTCAGTCTCAGAGTTTTCTGTAGTGTTACTTCAATACATGTAATGTGTGGTTGAGCCCTCTGCTGATATCAGGGAATACACCTTGGACCCATATCCTTGTTGGTGTGGGTAAGCTTTGCTTTATTTGTCAAATATGCACAGCAGGTGCCCTGCAGCAATGAAAAAGCCAGGAACATGTCACTGCTGCATCCCCTGAAGCCACAATCTTTAGCACCAACTGCAATGCAATCCTATTCAGTCATTGAATGGCTGCTGATGATGTAATCATCATGTATTTTGATAAAAAATCAGCCTCAATGTCTGGATGGTGAAAAACAGAAAGCCACCAATCTGGTGACTCTTTGTTTAGTGAGCTTAAGTTCAATTTAAGAAACCTTTTTGCTCCAATAACTACAGATGTATTAAAGAAAAAATAATTTACAAAATGTGCCTAAAAAGTACAAAAGAAGGTAACATTTTTCTTTCTAAACACAAAGGTACAGAAGATTGGGTAAACAAAGTACGTTGTTTAATTCCAAATAAAACTGCCCCATTTTAATGACATCTGCAGATTACCCATAAATTAACAACATCAAATTACAAATCTGAGTCAGATTTGAAACTATTAAAATTAACAGATTGTCTTTTTCATATAATCAATTAAAGTATGCCCATCTGCTATTATTTTTCTATAATGCAGAAGGACTTTTTAATGATTTTACTTGTCCTGGTACTTCTCTTTTTACCAAGGCAGATACTATTTATAAATATTACTAATGCATATGTCAGTGGCAAATGTACATTCTAAATGTTAAACTGCTTGAAACCTACTTAGTAGAAAAACAGACAGTTTCAATCAAACTCTGTTTAGACATTATGTGCGTGAGATGAGAGAGCATATGCAGAATGTTACTTATAAATATCATGGATTCTGACAAACATACAACTGTGTTCTTTAAAAAAAGGAAAAGACATGATAAAAAAGAGGCATGCACAACAATTGTGTTGTTTTTACATGGAATATATTGTGTAGGTATGTGTAGTTGTTTAAGGACTACAGACAGATTATTATTTTTGTGTTCGTAGAGACTCCCTATTTAATTGGAATGTCCAAAGCCTGAATTCTGAAATTGCTTTGGCCGCTGAGCTGTAGCAAGCTGAAATTTTGTAAATAATTTCTGCAATTTGTAGGTTTCTCCTAAAGTTCAGGAACTGATTTGCTTGCTACTATTAAGGTGTATGGGAGTAGACAATACCTGAGATGTAAGTATTTGTTTTCCCTAGCCAGGGTTTTGTTCAACGGTGAGAACTGAAGGAAGATGAATGCTTGGAAAAACCTTTCAGAAAGCTAGGGGTTTCTTCTTTGAGGTTATTAGGTTAGGCTTAGGACTGTCTATGAAGGGTTGATAAGATGATGCTCTTGGGCAATGCACAGAGGATACCCTTTGCAAGAAATAGGGTACCTGATCTTAGGCTAGAACAACCAAGGACCTGACTTCTTCTAGTCTTGATTGTCATATAGACTATGATTGATACAGATACAGTTGCTGCTATTATAGGGCTACTGTAGTTGTTAGGCCACTTATCAAGTTGATGGAGGAAGTAAAATACCAATACCTTAAATTAGAGTTTGGGAAAGTCAGATTCAAAACCTAACTTTTTCTTGGGTATTCTCCACTCTTAACCTTCTCTCCCAAAATTCACCCAAAAAATCTCGGTAAAAACTAAAAGCGACTGGGGCATGCCAAGGACACAACCGTGAGCATAGATGCACCCAAGAGAACAGGAATTTGGGATGCACAAATGCTGTGTGCAAGTGGCACTAGTTCAAGTCTATGGAGGTCGCAGGGGCAGCAAACCATCACTGAACTTTGCATTTAGTGTCCAAAAAACAAATGTGCAGTCTCCTCTTATCGCTTGTTTATTAAAGAATAATTAATGTACTAATTTGGTGTGTTAACCATTTTTGCAAGTGGCTTTCAGTGGTAAAACCTCTTGCACAATCGCTGCAGGGCACCTGCTGTGCATATGCTGTGCAAATACATGGCAAACCATTTGTAAAAACTGTTACTCTGCATGTCCTAACACAACAAAAACAAGCTTTCAGACTTAGTTATGGCTATTATTTAAAATAGGCAGGGTAATTTCAAAGGTCCTTCTATATTTTCAGTATAATTGTCTCTTTGCACCCAAACACACTTTGATACAAAATGTTACTGCGTTCACCATGAGCCCTTTGCTGCTTTTGAATAACATTTCATAATAGGCATTAGCCATAAATTATTCTATTCCTGGATACTACTTCCTATTGATTATTGCTGCAAAATGAATGGACATGTATCTCAATTAAACCTTAGCTTTGTCAGTACAGTGTGACTGAAAGGAAAATTGTTGTTATCCGCCTGATATAAATATCACTTGAAAGTGACCCAGATCCATCAATGTCACAGCAAAATAAACAACAATTTCAAATATTTTTTCTGCACCGCTCACCAGTAATGAAAAATGTGTTCAAGGAAGAAAACGGCAAGTTGTTTAAATTTACAGTAATTCAGTACAGATCATTATAGTTTTGCTACAGCCTGACTGCTTTTCAGGGCTAATGTCCAGATTCATATTCCATGTAACCAAACAAAACTGCACTCAATTATAGTAAGAAGAAACATTTTGCATGTGGGATATAAGTAAATGTAAATACATACAGTGAACAAAAAGCTGGTATGCTAATGAAGAACTAATAACATTTCTATAAGGATTGAATTATAAAGTTATATAAAACTGGTACAAGAAACTGACTAAATAGTCTTATATTAATTATTACATTACATATTAAAGTATGTATTATTATAATTACTAGCCTAGTTGTATAAGCTGTAATAATGATGCATCAGTGTTCTCTAACAGATAACTTCACTTTCCCAACTTCTGCATCTCATTTCAGGGTAGAACAATGTAACATAGGGGGTACCCACCATCACATTCGGGCTACAATCTTTTGTGCAATATAGGGAGACAGAAGGCCACATTTTAATCACATACAGCAGAGTCTAGCCTAAAAATGCCTAATTTAACACTCCTTTAACACTCCATTTAACACTCCTACAATGACTTTGAAGCTTTTCTGCAATTGTTTTACCCTACTGACAATGCCTCTCCAGATCTGGGGTACACAAAGTCTGCTTGTTTGAAGCCTGTAAACATAGACATGTTTAACCTGTCACTATTTCTAGTTATAAGATCCAGATACCAGTCATTTACCTGACCTACAGTGCAGAAGCAGTGACTATGGCAACATTCTCTGGTGGGAAGGCAATCACTGATAATTAAAACACATGGGCCAGGAAGTCTTTCTACCAGACAATGGCCTCATATATTAAAGCTCTCCAAGACTGGAGCAGATAGACTATAATAACAGTATCTGGGTGATTGAGAAAACCTGGAATGGATTTCCTAATCATTTGCTATTATTTGGCAAAGGTTTGCAAACCTGGGCCAGATCTATTCCAGGTTTGCTTGCTCACCCAGGTTCACCCATGATAGTCTATCTTCTCATAAATAGACCTCCACAGGTAAAACACATCATCACACTGTTAAGCCAATAAAGAAGCAGCTCTGATAAGCCAACAATGCTCACTTTGCTCCTATCATCCTCAGCGCACATATGCTTGCAGCAAAGCCTGATTAGCAACTAATGCTGCCCCTTTTTTATCCTAGTCAGAACATGTATGGGGGGCCAGTTGTGTTGTGAGCATATACAATAAACATGAGGAAACAAATGCAAAAGGACCTTAATGTAACTCAACTGAAGAATCATTAGGATCAATAATGTAAAACTCAGATCAAGTCTGGAAGACATATCCTACCACATAAAGAATACAAACTTAAAGATTAAATAAGCAGCAGATCAATAAATTGTTTTTTTTTAGTAAATATGCCTCATAAAGTAAGCCATAGCACATACAAAGCACAGCAGTGATTGAGCATAGGTTCTGTAGATCATTAGGTCCAAAATGGGCCATTGGATGTCAACAGAAACATTGTACCTTACTTCTAGTGTATCTGAAATAACAGTGGTTTATGCCATCCCATTATCAATGTGTTACAAACATTATTTAGTTCTGTTGCAAAAGTTCTCACTTTAAACACCTTGATAATTGAGACCAAACAGTGGTAGCTTAATTATAAATTGTGGAAACATTTTATTTAAAACACTCAAACCTCACTGACACAATATGAAAGAGAACTGCCAATAGAAAAGCAGCAAACATGTCACAGTGCCAACATAATAAATTGCAGGAGTCTAAAATAACACTGAAATTGGTCCAAAACAGGAAGGTTGTTTGTTACTTTTATATTTACCTTTGTTCATATTATTCAGGCATGGAAAGAACCTCAGATATGATGCAGCTGCAGTTCTCAGCATGGGACAGATCCCAACAGAGCAGAACAATCACCAGCGACAGACGGCAGCCAACAAATTGGGCGAGATTAATGAGTGATGCAACTAATACACATTTCTAATTAAATAACTGGATAAAGAGCCCATGATTTAAAGAAAAGATATAGGGAAGATAAAATAAAACATGCAGAAGACTACCAGATTACCTGAATGAATTCAAAACAATTTGCTTTTCAAAATATTCAGGACTTAAAACACAAGCTGTTTTTACATTAGAAAATGTTGTTTTTATTTCAGTCTTCTGCTTTAATTAAATCGTGGACCCCTCCTTGTGATCTCTCTTTGTAGCTGTAATTAACTTTTTTTCTGCTAACATTTATTCTTGCAACAAGATGATAAACTAAACTCATGTTTTTATAATACCATATTTGAGCTTTGCAACACGCATAAAGATTTTTGCAGCATGTAAGCAATTTTTTTTATTTCACTGATCTCTACAAGGCATCCATTTCAGTCCCCCTTGGGAATAAAACAAAACCTGGAGGGAACATGGAGGGGCATATATAGCATATATATATATATATATATATATATATATAAAGCAGAAAATGTCACTTTAACTGTTGTTTAATTAATCACTGTTTTTGTTTTTTTTATTAACATTATAACACATGCATCTGATATTTTCACTTACTGTCAGTGTCAGAGTTACTGCTTTAAACTGGGCTCCTAAGGCTGTGTTTTGCCAACTGGACACCAATACCACATTATCGCAGTGCTGCAAATAGGGGTATTACCTGCCCAAAATTATTGGCATATAAGGAGTCATATTTTACTATAAGTGCCCCAATAAAGTCTAGTGGCTGAGATGTGGCACTGCAGGGATGTCAAACTCTGGCCCTGGGAGCCAGATCGTCCCCCAACGTTCTTTTTTTTGGCCCCCCCAAAGGAATCCTAAATATGAATTGCAGCTGGCCCTCCGCTGCATTGAAACAGCGCTGCTACTACAATTCCTGGCATCACTCGTGTCTATAGACCAGCGGGCTCTCTGCCTATGCGTGGTCCCGCATTGGACTGTTTTATAGACGCAAGTAATGCCTGGAATTTTAGTAGCAGCGCTATTTCAATGAAGAGGGAGTTCCAGCCCCGCATTGGCCACATCTGGCATTTCCAGCACTCCCTCTCAGTTGTACTTTTCCTTGCTACTCAAGGCATGAACTTGAATAATTGGTATTATTGTTAGCCTGTGCAAAAAAGTTACCATTCAAATTAAACTCAGAAGGCTACAAATAGAGAAAGAGGCATAAGATTTTTTCCTAAATAACATTTTTTAAAAAATTGTTATGCCTCTTTATTATAGGCTTGTTCCAGGTTGAATGTGAAACAAAACCTCTTTCTTTCTGTATGAAAAAGGTTTATATCTAATGGGAAGGAAACATTTTCTAAATTTATTTAAATACATTTTAAGGTTGTCCCGCAACTTTGTCTACGTTTTTAATTTTGGCCCACTGTGCATTTGAATTGGCACCCCTGTGGTACTGCATCCGTTATGTGTCTTTGTAAGAGTACAAGACAGTGTTTCTCACTGGTAGCTAGGCGTTCCTTGAGCAATGAGGAATTTGTGCCTCTCAGGTCAGTTTAAGTGACACCAATTACCTTTTTGGCTATCTGTAAGACAGTAACATTCTTCCTACTGTCCAGCAACATTAGATTGTGAGCTCCTTTGAGGGACAGCTAGTGACACGTCAATGGACTTGCACAGTGCTGCATATTATGTTGGCGCTATATAAATACTGTGTAGTAATAATAATAAATAATAATGTAGGAGACACTTTTACTACTAACCACCACATTAATATAATGTGTGCCATGGATTTAGTAATATTAGCAGGGGTTCCCCAAGACTTAAGTTATTTCAAAGGTTCTCCCATGTTAAAAAGGTAGAGAAACATTGATTCACGGCAAACTAACTGTGCATGCCTGCCTCCAGTCTCTATGTTTTTTGAGGGAGACATGCAAATTGTGAGAAACTTTCTGCAAAGTCATCAGCTCTTCAGAAACTTAACTTTTCCTAGTTGCTAATATATATTTCATTTACTTGTGAGGCAGGGTTTCTTGAATTTTTATGCACTGCATATTCAGCTAAGCATTCTGTATACCAAACATAGCACAACATATGTATTAAACTGGAAAAAAGGTGTGTCATGTTCCTGTGCTATAGAAAAGAAAGATGTTTTATTTTGTTATAGTATTTGGTGGCAGTATAACGTAGCATAAATACAGTTGATGTGGAGCTCAGCGTTGGGCTTTAACTATTACATAATTCTGTTAAATAATGTTTTCTATAACCACCTAATCTTTAAATTTCTCAGTAGCACAGCCAAATGCTTTCCAGTACATTGGCTAATATTTAGACAATAACATTGCAGCCTCTGGACTCATGCTCTTAGTGGGCTCCATAGATGGATGGAGGGTACAATGATTCATCTGTTAATATATTGCAAATAAAATGAAGAGGATTTTTACATGTAATTGTGAAAGTAAAACACTTTTTGTCCTGTTGTGTCTACATTCATTTCTCCACTGTATATCTGGAGGGAGTTATGGTTGTCAAAGGGCTGGACATGTCTGCCTTTTTCATCTCCAGTACACAGGGAATATTAGGAGAGTGGAAGTTTACACAAAAAATAATGATTTTTGTGCTTTTTTCAACTCAAGTGAAATAAGAATTCCTCATATATCAACAAGTATATTTTTCTACATTATTTTAGCCTAAAACACATAAATAAATGTAGCTGCCACAACCAAGGACTTGTAAGCTGCAATACCATTTTTGTTTTTGGGTTTGGATTGTCTCAGCGGTTGCTGGTTGCAAAGTATTTTTCTGCAGTTTTGATGTTGTTAACATGTTTAAACAGTTTATTTAGATGTTAGAATTGTGGTAACATGCCTGTTACTGCAATGGGCAGTAATTCACTTTAAAATGTTTATTTTTAATGGCACTCCAACACTACTATGACAATGCACCTGTGTTTCAGTGGTACATTAGTTAAAAAAAAATTAAAAAAAAGAGTCTTTTTATGCCACATTAGGATGCACTGGCAGTCTATTCATTTAAATGGGCTACTTTAATCAACACCTACTACCATAAAACAGAATACATGTGCATTTGATCATTTGATCAGAACTTAAGATTGTGTGATTCTGTGGGACTGCATTGTAGTACAGTGATTAAGGAATATATTGTGGGTACAAATACCGAGCAGCATGTGTATAGTGTATACTGTGAGTACACTCACAGATTTTACCCAGGTCCCCTTATGCTACGCCTAGTATTAGGTGTAAAGAAGCCACACACATTTTTTGTAGCACTGCAAATTTTACCATACTTGTGGATTTCTATATGTGGTTTATACAATGCTGTGTAAGTTATTTTTAAAAAATATACTTTTGAAATGAATAATAGGCTTTATTTCTAACAAACAGGATTCTAGTGTACTGTTTTTAGAACTGAAAATTAATACATTTATTGTATTATAAAGCCATAACTAGGCATATTTTAGATAAGAAACATTTGGAGGAAATCATGGCAAGTATTATGACATTATTTTTCTAGCTGAAAATAATGCTTAACATGTTTAAACGACGATTAGCTTCTAAAAAAACAGCAGCTTTTTATGCAGAGTATATCAAACTTCCAAAGAACAAATACAGCTATAATACTTCACTTTCAGTTTGCTTGTAATGCTTTTTTATAATGCCATCTAGTGTTGTAATATTATTCTTGCATACTTGTAGCACAATATTTCTATTCAAGTACCTAAATAAGGAAAAATATGAGTATAAAATGAAAAATACACAGTTATTGTGACAGTTTAAATGCACAATCACTACTGAATGCATAAATGACAGCACTGCAGTTTCCTTGAGATACTCCTGTATATTTTTTTCTTATCTTTCATATACAGTATGTATAAATTGTTGGCTTTCACAGAAGTCAGATACTAATTCTTATGAGGCAGCCATATCTGAGAAATGTACCGATGTTTAAAGCTGCCCTCCTACCTTTCAGCGATGAATATATCCACCTGTGGAATGTTGTGAGATTACATTACATTACATTAGATTATGGGCCTGATTTAAAAAAGCTCTCCAAGGCTAGAGAGAATACACTTTCAGTGGTGAAGCTAGGTGATCCAGCAAACCTGGAATGGATCTGATCCAGGATTCAAAACATTTGCTAGCAAATAGCCAATGACTTTGAAGAAATCCATTCCAGGTTTGCTGGATCACCCAGCTACACTAATGAAAGTGTATTTTCTCCAGCCTTGGAGAGCTTTAATAAATCAGGCTCTATGTCTCCATAATGATGAATTTGCTGGAGAGAGATGTCAAACAAAGCACTACAATTTACACTATGGTCCACTATGGTCCAAAAACATGTGGATACTCTGATCTTTGTGTATCATTATATTCTTTTACAAGTGAAGCATTATATTATTTTTTAAGTGAAGCAAGCTAAGAAAAGTATAGGAGGTCAAGAAATGAGCAGAGGCCTGTATTGTCTAGAAATCCAGGCCATGTCCAATACCCTAGAAATTATAATATAAAATGTAGGCCTAATGTTCTCCATAAAAAAAATTGTGTTGTGACTTTCACTTAAAGGATAGACGGGTCCCAGGCAGGGAAGCGAGGTACAATACAAATAAAATTTTTAACTTTATTGTTTTTTTATCAATGGACGCTAAGAAGGCATTTGACAGGCTTGCATGGTATTACATGACAAAAACACTTTTGCACATTGGCATACCTGACCTGATGCTTGCCAGGATAATGACCTTATATTCTAACTCGGCAGCAAAAGTAGGAGTAAATAGTTGTCTGTCAGACCCCTTCCACATAAGAAATGGAACGAGACAGGGCTGCCCCCTCTGACCCCTAATATTTATACTTGCCCTTGAACCGATTCTATGCCAAATCTGTTCCAAACCATTAATCTCAGGCATACAGATAAGAGGTAAAAAATATAAAATATCCGCATCCGCTGATAATATTTTACTAATATAGTAACAGTAGTAATAATACAATCATGCAACTAGTGATTTTACTAATACAGTAAAGTTACAAGAAATTAATAGAGGTCTAATGTAGGGTGCCTTGGAAGGAATTTATGGTGATTTTATTTTACCATATGTTTAATATACATCTCCTGGCCCATGAAAAAGGTAGCCTGATGGCCAAGGTAAAAGGTTTACACAGCATGCTGACTTAAGCTTGAAAGAAAAAGTGGCCTTTCTATTAGGAACACCAAGAAAGAAACAACAAATTCATAAGAAAACTATGTACCCTGTATTCAGACACGGAATGCTGGCATATGCTAAAATAAAAAAACGATTGTCAACAATTCCATACACAAACTTTTAATCTATGGGAAAAACATCTACAAAAAAGGGTTACTTAAGTAGGTTCATAATGTTTAAGTGGTGAAATATTCACTTCAATTATTCAATTACTTTGATGCAATCATTTGCACAATTTATTGTGTGAATTGTCTTAACCCCTTTAGTAAACCTGCTGCAGTCACTCAGAAATGTGAATTTTTAATACTAGTACTAGTACTCCTAAACCCAAAAAGCTACTTTTTTAATTACTCATTTATTCATCCAGTCACATTTATGAGTATAGCTAAAGAAAGCACAGTATACCCAAAGCCATCATAGGCACCACTGTAACCTAAAAATTACAGCCAGTAATTTACAAGATCCATCCTTGTGAAAACTGATTCATTTGACACAATCATTAGACTAGCATCCACTCTATATTCTATTGCTCCTTTTAAAGATTTAAAAGCAGACTTCGCCAATTTTCTCAAATGACAGTAAATTGAGGAGTTCCATTAAGGACAAACTGTATATTAGGTGCTTTGGGTAGAACACTTCAGTATTTTGGCAGTACTAGAGAATCCTTAATGTTCTTTGAAAACACACAAAAAGTTGCTGAATAACCTGCATTAGCCCTTTGGATAAATCTTTACTATATATTATTAATTAAAGGTAGACACCAATAAGAATTAAAATGTAAACACAAGATGGATACAGAAAACCCAGGCTACATGGGTTGATTAAGTAAAAAGTATAGATTGATCACTTAGCAAAGTGAATTATTACTTTGCATGGTGATATGAAAAAACTGAAGTTTGCTTGATCAATAGGCTAAGTGAATTATCTCCTACAAATGTAATACTTTGCTACATCAACCCATATCAGTTTCATCCAGATACTGCTGTGGATCATCAATCCCCTATAGTTGCTTTTATGAGTGATTTAGGGATATGAGAAACACTGCTTGATTGATTCCAAAACAACCACAGTTCCCTGTTGTCTCACAGAAAGCCTACATAAAAACAAGTAATTACCAAAAAGCTTCCTTTCTCAAAAATCAGATTAGAAAAAAATAAAAAGTCTTTGTTGCTGCATAGAAAGTAGGTTAAATCAGGTTAAGATAACAGCCAATCACTGCCCTGATGCCCCACCATTTTGGCCAATGGGAGGTTTTGGTGACTTTTTTGGCGTGTGGTGAATAAGTCTTTAAATAGTTTAAGAAGTGAGAGCTGAGGAAGATGGAGGGGAGGGGGGAGGGAATACAGACAGGACAGGGCAGGCAGCTCTGTTGCCTCTGAGGCCTGGCTTGGTCAGCGCTTGATCTACAAGACATAATACTGCAGGTTGCCTAAATTTGGGACAAGGTTCTTTGGCATAGAGAGAATATTTCCACACCACTCCCACTGGAGTAATTGGGGGATGCCAATTACATTTGGATCGTGATATACTGCAGGGAAGTGGAATGTGTACAAAGCACACTCTGCTACCCTTTCCCTCTCTCCTGTGTGTGTTGTATCTACAAATAACCCCTTAAAAAGAAGCAAGGAGTGTTAGCCTTGTGTAGGCTTCAAGTTGTGACTTATGGCTTAGAGAAGACTAACCACTCTCTCCCCACTGTCTCATGAAAGCTTCAGGTGCCCAGGTGGCCAACGGCTGAACACCAACACTAAAGCAAGGGAGAAAAAGAAGAAAAGACACATGATACCCAGACCTGCAGGTACCAGGTATATTTCTTGGTTCCTGACAGCAAGACAAAACAGAGTACAGAAAAAAGAAAGTGTGCTTAGCTGGTTGGGTCACTATTAAAGTGAACCTTAATTTTTGCCCTGGATGGACAAAGCAGTTCACCTTAAAACTAAAAGTACTTTCTGATTGTGGCTCCTTTTAAGTGTTTGATGATAAGAGTAACTGACCATTCACTGCCACTTGTTGCTGAAAATTAATTGTAAATATCTATCATTTAGCCACATTTTGCACAGTACACCATTTGAAATGCTGTGAATGGCAAGCATACAACTGCACTCATTACAAAGTTTTCTTCGGAAAATCCTGGTATAATAGTACACCTTATTATGCAGTTCTACAAGCTTATTTTCATTCAGACAAGAGAAGATTTTGTTTCAATATATGCCACAAGTCATTTTACCTTAATTTATCCCAGCAGTCATGCACTCTGTCAAACTCCTGCTGTCTTGCTTGCAGTAAAATAGATATAAAAATAGCTTAGCAAACTTAGCAAGCAGCCTACGCAGTGCAAACTGAAAGGTGAAAATAATGAGGGAATTAATTAACATTTTACAATATACTTTAGGGAAGTCCACATTACCAGACAATGAGACACACACAACCATATTAATATTGTTCTTGTCTACTAGCAAAAAAGGCCAACTCTTATCTGGTGATCCTTTTATTCTCTAGGACATTAATTCAGTGAAGTTCAAGGCAAATGACAGACCTGTTATAACACCAATTCCAGTTGTGTAAGGTAACCTACTTTACCGACATGAAACTGTGAAACAGTTTTACACTTTGCAAAACTTTAGACTTGTGAATTTTTTAGATGACCCAGTTTGTGAAGCCTCTAAATTAAAAAGTCTTAATAATGGTCAGTTTCTACAGATTATCTTTTAAAAAATAAATAATTAGAAAACCCCATGGTACTTTCCTATGTGTATTTAACCACAGGGATGAAAGTGGTAAAATTAATGGCCGAATTCAGGAGGCCACAATATATTGCAATTCCTACTTGTTCACCAGCTACAGTATATGATCACATTCCATTGCATCTTATCTTTATAAATAATAAAAACAGACAAGACAGCATTTAGTTTTTAATAATGATGAATTATACCACTTAGTTCCTTGTGAGTGCTCACTGTAAAAAACACAGCCCAGATCTCAGCCATCACCCCAGCGCAGTTGTTCATACAATAGTCTCAATACTCAGGACTTCAGTCTGTAGTATTGGAACAGTGATCACTTATTAAAGGTCCATATGATGGCAAGAGAGTCAGCTATTTAGGGACTACCCAATCTGAAAGTCTCCTGAGGTGCCTCATCTGCCCATTCAATCAATTTTTAGGTTTGGTTCCACTGTAAAGCAAAGCTGATTCTTCACACTTACAATAAATTCTATGACACAAAGGGGCAGCATGATTTGCTTTGCACTAATGGAAACAATAAGATTACATTTAAGTGTTTGCTTGCCTAAAGCATTTTCAGAGTTCTCTTGCTCCCATGCCTCTCTTACTGGGACCTTTGGTACCGAGGCAACTTGCATATTCTAAAATGTATGTGCTTTGCAGTCAGTGAAGGTAGGATTTTTTTTAAATATATATTCTGTAAAAAATAACTCAACATTGCTGGAAGATGCAGTAGAGTTAGGAAGTTCTCATGAAACATTCAGATTAATATTTCAGCAACCAGATGGACATGTATTTCTTGGTAGGAAGCTTATGTAATTCCAAATTTAATATCTCCCGCACAGCTGAATTTTCTTAGGAGACATTGCATTAGCGTCAATAACAAATGGACAAAAAGCCAATGCAGACTCTTTCTGATAATCCAGTGCCATCTGGTAACATTAATACAAAATAAATCCTGGATTTATACAGTGATCACTGGAGTAATCAACATCAAAACATACAATTCGTCTGACTATATTTAGTAACAGAATAAAAATTCTTTCAAATGCCATACTGAAATAACAGCATTACACTGTGTTGTTACAATGCATTTAAAGCTTTATGCCTAGTATGTATTCATTTGTATTTAAAGCTGTATGCCTTTGTAAGCACCCAAATTATATATAAAATTAAACGTTTTTACTGTCTTTTTGATGCCCCGTTTGAAGAGAACAAATTTTTGTTTCCTAAAGGGCTCTCATCAAAATTGTAGCTTATCCAGAATTCACTATACGGTATTACATTATTGTTTTTAATAATTTATATAGTGGTGTTACAGTCAGCACTTACTCCTCTGTAAGATCTTGTGGCTTCTCTTGGCTTGGGGTGTACGCACATGCCTTCTTTAGTCTTCAAACAGTTCATTGTTACTCAGCGGAACATGTGCCGGCAATAAGAATCTGCATGCTCCTGATTTTTGCCGCTGATACCTGTAGTCCTACAGCAAATTACTGTCTTTACCTTTTCTTCTGCCTTCTTAGCACTGGGAGCTGGAAGGTAAAGGTTTCAACTGACCTCAACCTGGTGATTGATATAGCACTGACTCTGCAATCCCTACCCAGCCTGTCAATCATACCTTTAGCCAGACTCAGTCCAAATGATCAGTGTCTGTGATAGTCCTCAGTTCCTATATGGCTGTGGGTGCAATATTGTTTGATCCTCCTAGCTGCCTAGACTGACTTCTGCTGTTTTCTATAGGATTTGACAAGGTCAAGGTACTGGAGTGGCCATCACAAAGCCCTGAATATTCATATTGAAAATTTATGGGCAGAACTGAAAAAACATGTGCAAGCAGGAGGCCTAAGAACCTGTCCCAGTTACACCAAGTCTGTCTGGAAAAAAAATCCAGCAATTTATTGTAATAGAAGGCTTGTAGAAGGCTACCCAAAACAATTTAGCTTAAGTTATAGGGATATAAAGGCAATGCTAACAAATATTATGTGTATGTAATCTTGAAAGAGAGAAGGCAGAGAAGGTTCCCCATCACATACCGTACTTAAACACCATGTTTGGCAATGGCATAACACTAAAATACAAAATATTGCACATATGTTGTTTACAATATCAAAGTTAATCCTTATGGTGACCTCCCCCAAAGTGCTTTTAGTGTTACTTGCTCAGAATCTGCCTAAATTGGGGGTTTAACCAAGTGAAGAAAAACATGACACATGTCAACTGAGAAAAATAATAATGGATTGGAAATAATTAAATAATAATAATAATTAAATATTACATTTAAACAATGCAAGTATTTTGATACTTCCATACCCACAACTGTGGTTGGTGTTAACAGTGGGAGAGGTGTTGTCATGTAATCGATTTTAGGTTAGTGCCTATGTCATGAGAATTTAGAGGTCATTTAAGATGACAATAAGGGCAAAATCAGGAATATATTTTGTGGGCAGAAGAAAAATAAGTTTATTTACTGTTCTATTTAAGTAACCTTGTGTTGAAAATAATAATTGTAAATGATGTGGGCAACAGAAAATGTAGAGTGGTTTAGGGCTTATATTTGGGTATTTAAGACCTTAGACACTACTGTTGAGAATAGTGTACGCTTTAGTCTCAGTGTCAGGCTTGGGGAGATGGAGCCTCTAAGGGGCGCTATGGCTTGCACAAAAATGGTGTGAGTCCTGAGAAGGGTCAAGGTGCAGAGTCTAAGCAGTATCCAGGTCTTCTATAGCCTCTAGTGTTGAGGATGTTGCGATGCTGGTTACTGACAGGTTGCGGTCCCTGAGCCCCCCTGGGGTGGGCAGGATTATACGCAGTACCAAATCACTAGGCAGAAGAATTGTCAAGGAAGGCCGGGGTCGAAGCAGGCAGCAAGCAAGAGAAGTCAGGTCACAAGCCAGAGATCAATAGTGTATACTGAATAAATCTAGAAGAGCAGGCGCACCCTGGCTCAGAACTGCCTGCGTGCGCAGGAGAGAGGAGCATGTGCTTTAGCGAGGAAAAGGGAAGTGTGATACTTAGTTTTTGTATTCATACTATTAGTAGTGATCATTCTATGAAACTCTAGTTACCGTATTTATAAAATTTCACTAATGCAGCAGCTGTCAGAAGCTGCTACAGGTGAAGGGACCCTAATGAACTCTTTCCTCTCCTTCTGCCCTCAGCTATTAATTTTCTGCTGCTTTTTAAAAAAAATTTTGTTTTTTTAGCTTTACTCCTTTTTTATTTATTTATTTTTTTACTATTTTATTAATTTTTAACTTAATATTCTTTACTAGTTTTATTTGTAACTTTATTTAGTTTGACAAAGCAAGCATATGTGCAAATATTGCAGTAATCATCAAAAAATAGGCCCACAGGGGAAAATGTAAGAAATTCTTCTGGTGCATAGGTCTATAAAAGTACGAGAACATAAATGGGTAAAACAACTCGATGAAGTGCTCTTTTATATGGGTTAGCAGTGTTGCAATAATTGTTAACTGTCATAGCTTAGCTAAAAAGCCTAAGTATAATAAACATTTTTGATGAAAGATGGGCAACATTTCACCAGGGAGTACTCATCAACTGTCAAGCTCTAATCTGTGGTATGTTAGCTGACAAAGGGGAATAGTACTGCAGACTGATTGATGTCAAATCTTGATGTTGCTCTGAAGAGAAAATGTGCTTGCTATTTTTAGACATAATATGTAGTGATAGATAATGTAATTTGATAGTATATACTACCGGTATGTATTAATTAGAGAGAAGGTATCTTCCACTCAACACCTTTCCCTCTGATTCAGCTTCAAATGTAATACATTATATATATATATATATAAACAAAGCAAACCAAGGCAATTTATTTCCACATTTAACCTAATTCCAGGAGATTCATAATTTGTACAGACTTGAAAGAAAGGCATTTAAATATTTAACATGACCAACAGTGAAAAAAAAAAATCTACTATCACAGTAGGAAATATCTTAAAATGTAATTTCAGTCAAATTTTTTTTTGAAAATGGTAGAAAAGTAGTAGAATTTTCTTTGGACTTTATGAGGAGCTGTATTGTGGCCATACACTCCCTTGGTACAATAGACAGACTTAAAGATAACAATACCAATTGCCATGAACAATGCAATCATTCTACTCTTTTACTTCAGAACTCAAAGCTGGGTCCTAACTTCAGTGGCAAACTCTACCAAAATAATGAGAATATCAGAAAATCAGGCTAGGTATCTGTTGCAAAATCACAATGTCATATGAGAACCTCGAGGCAGGAGGTCCTTGTTTTTTTTAGATCAGTATTCAGGAATAGCAAAACAAATACATTAGGACGAAATGGCAAAGGTGTTACATGGCTGAGCAAACAATTTATTAGTGTGCACTAATAAGAGAAACAATAAAAAGAACTTTCAGTACAATAACAGAGTCAATCTTTTGTTCGCCAGCAGTATGCAGTGTCTCTGATTAGGAGTGGTTTAGTACAATAGGTAAGTAGGGGAAGAAAGATTTTGCACTGATGATGGTGGATCTAGAGGTTGGTGGGAAATTTGGTTTGTAGCACTCTAGGTAGGGAGATTAATATGGGGGTCAACTTCTAAGACTCTGATAAGGTAGTTTGGTTGAAACACTTGTAGAGGTGAGTCTTAGTGACTGCATTCAAGGTTTCAACTCAACTCCTCCAAGTCTTGAAAAATTATGAGGTTTTAGTTTCCTTGGAGTAGGAGGCTTCAACCCATTCCAAACATTTTGAACAAATGCTGGAGCTTTAAAAGGAACAGTTGGATCGAGGGGGGGTCAGCGGCTATCCAGCAATGGAGAATAGATTTCCTTCCTACTGCAGATAGAAGGAGTAAAAATCGTTTAGCACCACAAGAGTAGCAAGTACTGTCTCCGCCTGCCATACCAAATATTGCCCAAAGGGGGGTGAAAGGCAGATAGCTGACCAGGTGCATTTGGATGTATTGGGCAATTTGTCTCCAGAAACATTTAATTAGGGGGCAGTCCCAGAAATTGTGAAAAAGATCTGCTTGAGCTGCACCACATTTGAGACAGTTATTGGATTCTGACAGGCTTTTACCATGCCAGTGGCCAGTAAACTGTAATCTAACTTTTCCTGGAGAAATTTGTAGAACTTAGATATAGCTTTAAAGGGGGACGGGGGGCAGAGCAACATGGTGTCCAAGGGAATATGCCAATCTGTGGCCGAAAGGGTGTGACAAGTGATCGTAGAACTATAGTCACGTGACTGGAAGAGAGCAAACAAACTACGCACAGTTCTTAGGATTTCCCATTGCAATTCAATAAGGGAGTAAGGTTTGGATGTTTTGGGATTCAGGAGTGATCGCACTGAGGATAGGCCTATATCTGCCCAATCTCCAAAAACAGGGGAGGTGAGTCCAGGAGTGAAATTAGAGTTTCCCCATAGGGGAGAAACAAAGAAGTGTGGGCGTTTGGAAGCGCCTTATTGCGAAAGTTGTACCAAAGCTGCCATTGCGAAGACAGTAACAGGTTTTGCTCAATAATGTCAGGCAACAGCACCTTGTGGAGGTGTATTAAGAAAATGAGATATAAGGGGAAGCTAGGGGGAAAATCAATGTTCAGATTAGTATAAAAGGAGATGCCATGAAGCCAATCCTTAAAGATGCCATGAAGCCAATCCTTAAGGATACGTAAGAGTGCTGCCTCACTGTATAATGCAATATTAGGTAAGTTGAAGCTCCCATTAGACTTTGATTGATGTAGAGTAGCACAACTGATTCTTGAAGGGGAGTGATGACCATGACTTAAAGAAGTCTTGCATGGAATGTAAGGCAGGGGGTCTTTCTTTTTACAGTTGGGTAATTTGTCTAGATTTGCTAGTTCCCCCATGTATTCTTTTTAGATTATTTGCATTTATGGTACTTGTTTTTGAGCAAGAAAATTCATTCATAGAATAACTTAATCATGGAATCTGTCTTTGATGGTGTAAGATGTTTGTTTTAACTATATTGCCACATGTTATAAATAGCATGTGCTTTCATATATAGTATTTTTTGTTTTCGTTATATTTTTGGTATATTTTTGTTGTGTATTTTGTTTATTATATAAAACATTTTGATTTTATATGAGTAATTTAAATATCTGTATTCAAGGAGTTTCTGGTTTCTGGAAATTTTCAAAAAAAAGGGTGATTATAATCGCCATTCATGGCTAGAGTTTGAATATTTTTAGTTGTCTTTCTTTCTTTTGTTTGCATGTTTAGTGCTAAATTAAATTAAGAATTTAAATAAAGGAGCTACAACCATTCATAACAGTCACATCATCTTTGTTCTCTTATTTTTGTTCTTGGTGGACAAGCTACTGCATCACACACAGTGACCTCAGCTTCATGTGGTTGTGCACAGAAATCAGTAAATAGAACCCTATGGAATTTGAAAGGTTTTCCAGCATTAATTCCTGGCAGATCTTCTGTCTCAATTGTTTCAAAGATTGCTCTGGGCCAAAACTAATCTTTCCTTCGGAGATTGCCGATTAGACTCCTGACTGCTAAACAGCACAGAAATCTTGCCAATCACCTGCTTGCCGCAGCCAGAAGACAGCGCCTAGAAATATCTTAACATCCATCTTTAGAATATCAGGGGTATTATGAAAAATAAATAGAAAATGCTATATTCTATTCTGCAAATTAAAGTGTGTTTTCAGTGATAGAGATTTTAAATATTTTAAGTTTATGCCTTAAGTTCTAGTGTAACATTTAAAAAACATTTCTGATTGTGTTAGTTTTGTATGAAATATTGAGATTTGTAAATAAGCCAAACTGAAAAACAACTTTATTTAGGAATACTAGTAGCCTGACTTTCCCAAGCTAAACTACTTTTAGAGTAACTGACCTGAAGAAGAGCCTGTGGATGAAGTAAGCATATATGGCTGCCTACCTGCATAAACTTACATACCTACTTTGCATGCACAGTATATCTAAATAGATACATTAAAGTTAATCTGTGAGGACAGAAATATGGTAGCGGGCACTGCTGACTGTTAAAGGTGTATGTTCAATATGAACCATACAAAGGTGCTACACCTATTTATAATACTTGGAAAAGAGGCAATTTTTGCATTATAAGTGTGTAACCTATAATGTATTATAAAAAGCTTTCCCTATAAATTTCAAAGCAAGACAGCTTTCCTTCAAAACATGTTATGGCTAGAAGGAGTAAGACAATAGTGTCACTTGAGAGAAGGGATTATGGACCTGTTTATAATGCACAAGATAGAACTCCTTTGTGCATGTTTTTCTTCATCTTCTTACCCCTTGTAAAAAAAAAAAAATGTTTTTTTTTAGGTAAAATACAGTAGACAAAGCCTCAACTTTTTGGAACCAAGTGTTTGTTTTCTGTGGAGAGACATCAAAATGCCTACAGGCATTCTTGCTGCCTGTTTTTAGATTGTAAACTAAGTATAGTTTTTTTTTAAGGAAGATGGGTTAGGAATAACACATCAGCTGTATCTGTTATATTCATAATAAAATTGATTTATACCTTTTTTTCTGTTTTACAAAAAAACACTGGTACATCCCTCTGTCAGGAGACAGGAATGCTCAGGACTTCAGTTACTAGAAGGAAATAATAGTGAGTAGCTAATACAGTCAAAAGTAAAACAGAAATCTTAGCAGTCCAGTCCCCAGAACCCCACTCCCTCTAGGTGACTAGTGAACAGAACATAAAATAGCATGGTGGGAGTTATAGGTACAGTACAAGTGTCCCAATCCAAGATGTCCACTATCTGTCTTCAATGCCCTCTTTAATTGTAACCTGCAGTCAGCAAACAATGGAGAAAATGTATCTGTGAATAGCTCAAGGCTATTGGGAAGTGAGATGACAGCTGCCCACGGTTGCCTTTTTCAGTTCTGGCTGACTCCCAGGCTTGCCAATAGCTGTTATGTGCAAGAAATAATAACACACTAAAGTTGTCTCAATCACTACCAATTCCCTCGATAGCTGGTACCAGCATCCTTCTTTCTCCTATTCATATGAAAGATACTTGTAAACTAAACTGAGTCAAGCTTACAAGTTAATAGAGTGTTCTGGTGTAATTTTGCCCTGAGGTAAGTTGGATCCGTATAATCAACTGCCCTCTAAAGTCTATAGCCAGCTTAAGTGACCCAGTTTTGCACAATCCAGTCTTCAAACTTTTAGAAAGCTTCAGAATATATAGTATGCAATGTCACATTAATTATTTATTATTATCACATTAAACATGTACTATATTTCCAGATTCACATGGTATAGAAAACAAAAATGATCATGTTATTTACATCGTGAAATGGCATTTTACAAATGATATTTTCACAGAAATACTAAGTATATACATAAGCAGGCAAAATGGTAGTATGCTGCCACCTAGTGAATCCAGAACATATGCACTACAGAATAAATGAAAGAACAGTATAAAGCATTACTAATTTCTTTAGATCAAGTTGGTAAAATCTTCAGTAGATTCTGTTAGAGTTTAGGGTTCTAAATGATGCTGAAAAGGTGTATTGTTGCAACTATAGCCAGGGCTCCTACACAAAACATAGTCAGGGATCCTTAACAAAATATTACTATTGAGGACAGATGTAATATTTTATGGGATTCTTGAAAAACAAATTGTTGGCTAGTAAATTCTAATTGCAATAAAGTGAAGTAGGTGCTACCACATACGGTATAATCTCACACAGCTGCCTAGCCACTTTTTCCTTTTAGAGCTCTGGCAGACTCGGCAATCAATTCAAGGCTTGTTTTCTAGTGCTCTACAGGGAGTGGAGTGTACTAAAAAGTTGTATATATAGGGTGACGTTTTGATCACATAGGCCTGCCTACAGAAAACCAAATCAGAAAAAAAATTTGAAAAATTAAAAAAAAAAAAAAGAATTCCAGTAAAATATGAATTAGCGTGTAACAACGCAATAAAACAGCTATTAAAACTGAACAGGCTCCCTACAGACACTAATGCACCATAAAAAGTGTATGATTTTTGTTTTGTATGTAATTCCCTTTTATACAATATATACAATAGTTTACCATGCATAGTGCATTGCCTTAGTACATGCTTGTGTTTTGACTTCTAAATGAATGGCACTTCAACATAGCAATGCACATTGCATATGTAAAACACACATTACCACAATTTGGAAGTGTAAATGGGTCTTCAGTAGATTAACCCTAAGGTCTTGCATTGTAAAGCAGGAGAACTATTGTGCATACTGGATATAATCACAATTAAAAAAAATATGTTTTTAGGAAATCAATAACATTTTTAAAAAATATATTTTACATAAAAATGAAATATCCTTTTACCAATGAAAAACGCAAACCCCCAAATAATGAAATGTGAATACAATTGTAATTGTAAATCTGTAGTAGTCACATTTCTGGTAAAAAGGGTTTTATTTTAACCTTACCTCATATTCCCAGCCATAAGAAGACAAAGATTGTAGATATGTGAGAAGATGAAGAGGAAAAGTATTGTGCTGAAAAACATTGTCATCCAAGAGCCGTGATCATCTCGAAACACTTTCAGACGGAGTAACTGACCTGTAAGAAAAACATTTGTCAGACATACTGTTCCAAGCCGTCCAAGTTCTGTGCCATGTAGATCCTAATTATCAGGAAGACGTGCACATTTAGGTAACTGTTGGTTAAATATCGAAATATATATATATGTAGAACTAGAGACAACCTTGCTCAGTTCAAAGTCTCCGTTGTTTCACCACCTAGTAGTGAGCCCCTAGTATAGAACAGAAAAACCTTGATGCTGCTCATCAATTTATTATTATATCTATCTAATCTACACACACACGCACACGCACACACACAGTTTTGGCCAATTTTTTTAAAAAAAGATTTTTTTTTATTTACATTGTGCAGTGTCTTAACAAAAGTTCAGAGCAGAAAGGGACCTTAGTTGCTGGCACTTGCACTTGACACTTGCACAGCTTGTATCTCTCCATTACAGCTGAAAGCATATATTAGGTAGTTACAGGCTACATGACTGTGTTGGTTTGGTATTACATTTATTGACTATTTTTTCACATACAAAAATCATGCAAGATTACTTTCTATACTTGCTGTGCTTTACATACATCTAGACTACATACATTCTGCAAGTAAAAGGTCAATGTAATACTCTTACAATTAGATGTAACAAGCTTAGTGTTACATCAGTTTAGGACAGTCACCTTATTTGGCTTCTAATGTTCATGTTTCTGTTTGTAGGGTCACTACTACAGCTACAGCAAAATATGTACCAACTCAGCAAAACCTGTACTTTGTGTTGAGTCATTTATCAAGATAAAAATAGTAAATGCCACAACACGGACACTGTAAAAAGCATTATCATGCTTCCTCGTTACTTAAGGAAGGTGCTATTCTCTGCAATTAATTATATTTATATTAGGAATCTGCCATTTACAGCTTATCTACCATCAACCACATACATCAGAATAAAGCGTTTTGTTTTGTCTGTTATCTGTCACTGTAAATAATCCCAGTCTGCTTATAACGCAATTAAAAGTTTATGTTCTCTCCATAGTTTATAAAACATTCTGCTAACAGCAGGAATCTATACATGATACACGTCTTACTGTCTAAAGGTAAAAAATAAATGAGTGGTAAACCTAAAGGAAGAAAGGAGACATTTTGACTATAGTTCCATACAAACAAAATAGCTTTAAGGCTTTGTTCCCACTTGCAGTCTTCAGGCAGCTCACTGGTGGTTCCCATAACACTGACAGCCTGTCAGCCATGGCCTATTTGATGGGCAGTTGGCAGCCTTTCATTAAAACCTCCTAACTGGGCAAGTCACTCCTCCATAGGGACATACACTGCTTCTAGCATCTTGCCAAAACTGTTGTTTTGAAGTGGTAACCGCAGCACTTTGTAGCTGCCAGTGAACTACTACTGAGAAAAAAAGCCTAAGATATGCTTTCACTGACCTCTGTTGCTGAAAGCATTGTGGTGAAATTTATCCTCAAAATTCAACCGGCTGGTAAAAGTTCCACTCATATCCTTTGGCAGTAATGTCTTGAGAGCATGCCAGTCTTCTAATATAAACAAACACTGGGTGCTTGCAAACTAATGGACAAACCTGACTTCACAGCCTTCACTGTGATACTTGAGGATTACTTACTCCACAGTTCCTGCAGCTACAGAGGTCAGTAAGGGTAAAAAATTGCATATATCTATATATGGGCACATTTTTGCCCATTACAAGACCATATAATTCTATAGGGCTGACAGACAGATAGGAGGAAATCCATCTACCAGCCATTTGGAATTCTAGGGGGCTGTAATGTGCAATTCCAACCAAGAAATTATTCAATAATGACTGCCAGTATTGTATTTGAGGGGAGGGGGCAGTTTATTTAGAAAAGCAAAGCACACAGAATAACTTCACTGTGACCAAAAATACAGTTTTCTTTTCATCAGAAACCAGCCATACAAAAATATCAATTTTCTGGTCCCCCACCATGTTTTTTGGTTCCTCCTGCTGACACCCATATGGATAAAGGTAAATGGTAAAGTGGGGGTCAGAAGGAGAAGCTACATGCAAAATTGCAGGAATTGGGATATCTACACTCTTGGAAGGGAGGATTTTTTTCTCAGCATAAAGTGACTATCCTCAGCACAGGTCACAGGAGAGGATATTATATTTTTCTTTACAAGGAATACATTTTACATATTTGTTTACTGAGTCAATTTCACAAAAAGCTGTAGTACTGATGGTGGGTTACCTGCATATGACAAAAATTATTTTTGTGATTGTTGAGGATACCTTACACTGTCTATAACCTTGGGGTGGTTATACTGGGAATTAAACATTATGACATCATGATGGCCCTGCAACATTGGCACCTCACCACTTAGTCTAAGGGGTACATACCTGAAAGTTCATAAACAGACTAAGAAAGTTCTTGTTTACTAATGAGGAATTACCAAAGCATTTCCTTTAGCACAGTATTACAAGTCTATGGGGAGAAGAGTGCTTTTAAAATACTAGTATATTTATACACGGAGTAATTATTACAAATTATAGAACCAATATAAATCTCATCTAGGATAAAGAGGTTTTAAATAAATTGTGTATAGTTTGGACTCATGATGCAATATATTAAGCTCAGCAATAAACGTTGTAATATTATGTGCTTCTTGGTATGTAATTATTCATCCTACAAATGAAATCTGGCTTTGAATGAACATCATCTCGAAGCAAAAACCAATTTAGATAGCATAATGCTGAAAAGAAAAACGCAGCAAAGGCAGAAAATGTTTTTTTTTTATTAATGAACACAAAAACCTCAATCTACTTAAACAAATATAATAATCTGAATTGTAAAAGTCAACATCCGTAGAGCGTCAGCCTGTATTGCAGTATGGTGTGCAGCTGCTAAGAAAACAGGTCATACTGAAATTACCTACGCTTGCAAGCACGCATTTATTCTGCAGCTAAGTTTATAATAAATTGGATCTTAGCAAACAACTTTATAAAATAAATTAATTAAACAAAAAATTACTTACTGCCAAATGGCTGAAAATAAAACATCAAACTCACCCACAGAAGACTGCAGAATATACCTGGGTAATAACAATTCCTATCTGCACCACGGTAAGTAGCTTGTTAAATATACTTTATATATAGACTTTATTTTCATACATGTATTTTATTATAAATAGCTTTGTAAAACAAGAAAGTGTAAAGATAGGAAGTATCAGAAACATTTCAAACAGAAAACCTCAGACGGGTCAGTTTCCCTGTTGAAAAGGTGATTACTAACTTGAAAGGACATTGGAACTGGGCAGACATCTTACCTTTTGCTATAGAACAGTTATTGTTAGATCATGGTTTAGAGGAAAACGTGAAGGTACATTTGGAGCATAACTTTACAAATCCTTTATGGTTTGTTGAGATCAATGAGGTGTTTTTTTTCTCTCAATGCACCGCAACATGGTACTATAACAGTGCACTGTTTGGACTATACATACACTCGTCTGCCTGACATTTTAGATATTTTAAATTGCAAACAAAAAGCATTTAGATATCTGTGTATAGAACTCCTCTGCTTTGTGAACATTCTTATTCCTGCCCATGGCTGTAGGTTATAAGAACAACAGAGGATTTACATGTTAAAGAATGTAATAAGTTCTGTCTTAATGTGGCCTTTTATTAAAGTCCAACTAATCAATATTAATACTTTATTGAAGTCTACTTTAGGAGAGTAGCTTGAATTTACTGAGCCTGTACCAAAAGCATGGATACAGAGATAGGATAAGAACAAGGCTAATGTTAGTGGAATACTGCACATTGAAGTGGTACTAAAGCCTTAAAATAAAAAATGTGGCCAGGTAAATCCTTTATTGCAGAAGGATACCTGCCATGCTTCAACATGACTTCCACCATCTCCACCTGGTTCTCTTCTGATGTTTCGGATTTATTGAACTTGAAAAGTATTCGATACACCTGGGTAAATGGATGTTGAGAATGCACTACAAAAATATTGTGCTTTCACTGTATTCTGCTATTTTGAAGCAGCCTGCAGGTTGTACACTGTGTTGTTGCTATACAAGCCAAATGGAGGTTAGTATTATGGGCGCTCCTTTTGACTGCCACTTCCCACTTGCAGCCCACTACTTGCCATGGATCAGTCCATGCATGTAGCCCCATTGGGGGAATTTATATAGACATAGTTGTAGCTGTTGTGGCTGTGAGGCGCTGATATACATAGCTTTCCAACACCTTGGTGCCTATTTAATCCTGGCCATGTGGTTATTCAGGGGAACAGCACAGCCTGCTAAGTAAGTTTTACTAAAAATAGAAAGCAGGCAGGGGTTTAATGACTTTTGGTGAAGTTGTGGGACCAGTGACAAAACAGAGTATCAGGCAATGTTTAGTATGGTGGACTCTAGCAACAGTAATGAAATTTCCCCATTCCTCAAATCAATGCATCTTAAGCCATTTATTTTAGGAAAAAGAAAACACAGAATAGGCATAAATAATCACTATATTTGTTAAAAGTGAATTGTTTTTAACAAATGTTTTAATTCATTGATGCCTAACTAGTCCCATTCTTTGTTTCCTTTTTTTCGTAAATTAAGTGCTATAAGGGGATGTGGCATCTGTTTTCAAAAATAGTGCTGGAGAAATTTACAAATAATGGATCTAGCATCTCAAACCACATCCTAAAGTATATAAGGCATACCCCCAACCATATCAGATTTACAGGACAGTCCCACTGATCCAGGCTGTATCCCACAGCTGATTATAGAGAAACTTGAATTTGCTCAGCTTAGAATCTGTGTCCAACAGAGTCTTCTTAGTCCTAGCAGCAGAAAGAGATGGGAGACAGCAGCAGTGTCTAATGTCGCATTGAGCCTGATTTATTAAAGCTCTCCAGACTGTGGAAGATAAACTATCATGGTAGAACCTGGATGATCTAGCAAACTTGGAATGCATTTCTTAAAAACTATTATTAATTGGAAAAAGTTTTTAATCCTGGACCAGATCCATTTCAGGTTTTCTCCCATGGTAGTCTATTTTCTGTCCTGTGTAAATAATTAATGTATATACATTAATGGGAACAATATGGAAAGTTTTTTCCCTGAGAAATAAACCAGTTTGACCCACAACTTTTCCAGCTGTGTATTACAAAATTTATTTTATGTTTTAAGGAACATTCTTATAATAGGGATTCTGGGCTCACTTCACAATACACATTGTCTGATGCATATAAAAGAAAGTAAAGAAAAAAAGTGTGAGGCATAATATGGACTTGTAAACACAATATTTTCATACAGTAATATAATTGCTTAAAAAACTACCCAACACCAAACCATATATGCCAATGTCAGCCTTGTAACAACAAGGAAGACCAAAAAAAGTCTGCCAGAGGTTACACTGACAATAAATGGAGTAACAAAATCCTTTGATAGAACAGTAGTTGACATAGATCAGAGATATGGTTCTCAACTTAACATAAAACATAAGCTTAGCTGAATATGTATCTGAGTCAACAGTGCATTGGCCCATGCAGATTGCAAGGGTCTTTCCTTGCAGCACACTCAGGCTGTGTTGGTTTCTAAAAAGAAACAAATAATGTAGCTTTAATCACCTTAATTGTTGAAATGTTTTTACCTGATTTGAATTAAAAGTTCCACCGGACTTTTAAGTATTTACATTTTTCCAAATAAATTGTATGTTTGTAATTGTTTTTTGATATAAAACATTATGATGTGACTGCAATGCAGTTATGACAAATGTAGACTTCAATAAATCCTTCCAGGTTGATAAGACCTCCAAGTCTGCTGCTGAAATAAATGTGTCTGCTGTTTTCATGTTTTCTCAAAATGAAATGATGACTTTGTCCTCTGAACATTTTTAGTTCCTCCCCATTTGACATATTGTTACCAGAACAAGTTAACATGCATACATGTGGTCTAAAAAAAGGTATAGTACATTAAATGTATCTAATAATATATGTTAATGTGTCTCTGCTCTCTGCTATAGGAAACTCTTACTGGATGCAGAACTCCACATGCATATTTTTTTTCTGCTCATCACCAGATAAGCTACAATGGTACTGTTATGTGGTTGCTGGCATGTGCCTTACATCATTGGTTTTTGGATTTCTAGGGAATGTGACTGTTCTTATGAACTATGTACACTACAAAAAGTCATGGACGAGTAGTACTATATTTATCTTCAATTTAGCACTCTGTGATTTTTTTTGGATCATCATTGTTCCAATCTCTATTTTTTTCAGCGTTAACAAGTCTGTCCTATACTCTGCTCCAGTATTTTGTCAGTTTAAAAGAATATTCTTCAACATCAACATATATGGAAGCATCTTCTTTTTAACTCTTATTAGCTTTGACAGATACCTTTCTTCTGTGCATCCCCTGACGTCACCAAGATGGTGGGACAAAAAGAAGGCTAAAGCCTGCACCATAACAATATGGCTATTCATATTTGTTGAATCAACTCCTGAGATTTACAACATGTTAACATCTAAGAATGCAGGGGAGATTGTTGCATGTTTGGATTACATAGCAGAACCAATAAGCTTTGTTGTTCCCATTACAGCATCCAGAATGCTCCTTGGATTCCTAATTCCTGGTACAGTTATATTTACATGCTATTTCTGTTCCCTGAGAGTTTTAATCCACCTCAGAGATCAGAGCCATTCAAGGAGAGTCAGAAAGCCTTTGATGCTTATTACAGCCACACTTCTTGTTTTTCTTATCTCATTCGCTCCCTATCATATAATGACAATGGTGATATTGTTTTACAGATGTAACTACCTGATAGACTCTAAAAACATTAATCTGATTTTTGCATTCTATGAGATTTCTCAGATAGCCTGCAGCATAAGCAATTGTGCAGACCCAATAATCTTCATTTTAGCAAACAACAAGTTTAGGAATCACTTAAAAGTCAGAAAATGCTTCTTGTGTTGGCGTTCAAATAGAGTGGGGAATATATTTCAATAATTACATACATTCATAAAAAGTATGGGTATGATATAGCAGAAATAAACATTTTAATTTGTATCAAATTAGCTGCAAATAATTGAAATAATAACAAAAAGTAATTAACACTTTTAAATGATTACAATGAAACAAAATAAACAAACCAAAGTTACCAGTCGAG
>NC_092859.1:91218595-91263814 GCF_032062135.1 Pyxicephalus adspersus
CCCCTTTGCCCTCCTCCCCCTTTCAAAACCCTGAATTGCCCCCACCACATGCAGAATATTATTTCATCACCCCTGTGCATTCCAAGTGTAGTATCGGACCATCTCACTAACTACAAAAAAGTATCAAAATCATAGTCCCAGTGAGTTTTAAATTCTCCTTAAAGCCACTCTAAATACCCCCCCAGCCCCCCACCCATCCTTTTGAACCCACTGTAGTTTCTACAATCCCTTTACATTCCAGTCGCCAGCTCCAGTGGCCCTGCAGATGTTTTTCTGACAGTCATGCTCCTAACACCAGGGACTGTGAAGAATGTCTACACAGGCACACTAAATGCCAGGGACCCATGGAACTAGTGGTTGCAACTGTTACACAAGTCCTTTGCTTTATAAGTACAAATAGTGCATTAAGTGTACAGACTCCTACTGTATAAATGAGCTGGTGTCTCTTGTGGAGCAACATTAACAAGAAGTACTATCTCTGGGATCTAAAACCCAAGCTGGTGATCGTTAGATACAGGAAAAATATTAACTTTGGATAAAAACTTTCTTGATATCAAAGGGGTAAAAAGGCTTTAATTATGTGGGGGAGCATGAACATAAATTAAACTTAGGACTCTTATGTTGCAAAGTCAAAGAGATAGCCACTGAGCCACCAAATTGTCCATAAAGGACCCTAAGTAAATTATGTAAACTCCCATTGCTGAACTCATTGTAAAGAATTGACTGGATGTAAAGCTGATCTTTTGGTGTCAGTGATCCCAGTCCGATGTGAAACAAGAATGCAGGTAACTATGTGACAAGTTGTGTGACAAAAGGCTGAACACCTTGGCTGTGTACTCAAAGTACACACTTCAAAGATTAGGCGGATAAAAGGCAGAGGATCAGAACAATTTGTTTATTATTGAACCAAGTCGGAAATGGCAGCCTACATAATGTCTCGGTATACTGTAGGTCCTATTTAAAACTTATGTGACTTATGGGAAGTCAACATTTGTTTTACACCCAGATTTAAAATGCTTTTAGTTTTGAACCTGAGCCAGCAGCTTTAATGTTATTTGCTCTATTTAAGCACTATCCTTTTGATATTAGTTTCTGTTTTGCCATTATTCCTTAATACTAATATACTCCCTAATAAACAAACCTTTCTGCACTTTGCACACAATCCCTTAAACCTCTCCCCTCTGCACATTTTTGAATAAACTCATACACTTACACTGTTTTCCTACTCCACAATAAAGCAAAAATCCAGGCACAGTGTTTTTTTCATTCTTGAATCATTTTTGTAAATCACCTGTTTGAACAGTAATAAATGTCTTACTAAAATAGGTGTGTATAAACCAACTGAATGGCTGCCAAAATATACAGTAGCAGCTGCAATGCTGCTCTCTGAAAATCACAGTGCCAGTAAGTTGGGCATTACATTTAGTGGTCATTAGGAGCTTTTTTTTTCTTTTGCATAGATTACTGTCTGGCTACTCTGGCATCTTAAATGATGACCAGTTTAGTTTGGACCCTTACTTCTAATTTGCATAGTATTTTCAGGTTGGTGTCTCTTTCTCTTAAATGTAGTTTATTATTTGTCAGATTTTTACTTATCTACTCCAGCCCCAGCAAAAGCTGTGAAACAAAAAAAATATCCCCCTATACCAATCAAGTCAACCCCCCTCATTTCCCCCTTCCCCCAGGGCATTTCATTATAACTAACGCTCTGATAGCTCAAGCCATGTCTAATTACCATAGATGTCATTCTTCGAGTAAGTCAAGTAAGGACAACGGTGATTCCCAATGAGCTCACTTGACATCAGAGTAATATGTGTACTAACACCAATCTGTTGGAAGAGTACGACAGATAGAAAGTGGCAAAGGGAGGGGAGTATACACACACATTACACAAGTTTTCACTTTCACATACAGTGCAGGGGATGTCAGGCACTTGTTTGGATGATGCTTCTTTATCTCACACTGTTTAAATCTGGTAAAAGACTTCCTACCCCTTCTTTTATGCACCCAGAAGAGCTTCCTCATTTGCTCCTTTGCTTAAGAGAAATTTAATTTCTTGAGATGGGAAGGTGCACAAGTTGGAGAGAAGTACAGTTGCAAAGGCTCTATGGTAAGGGTACTGTTGCCCAAGAGCTGGTTAGGCCAAGAGCTGGACAGGCCATATCAAGGTGGTGGTAATGGGTGTAGATTGGTTGGGGTTGGAAGAGGTTGTCAGGCTTGGTGGCAAAAAGTCAAGCCAAGGAAAGGCTACACAGTGTTACATTTACTAATATTAGGCAAAGCCAACCCCCAATTCAATTGTGGTAAACACAAAATGTCCCCTTGCCTTGGGTCATCTGTATGAAAGAACTTTATTAGAAGTTGTGTTAGTGGCTTGAATATGAATCTAGGTTGCTTTTATATTTACCCAAGAAGAACATAACCAATACATTTCTTTGGTAGAGCTTTCCATGGGAAAAACTTTTTTTATGTTTGTTTTTTTTTTTCATCTTAAAATTCAGCAAAAAAAATCTAAATACAAAGTTCAAAAACCTAATAGAAGTTGTTTACCTCAAAAAAACATTTTAAATTCTATTTAGATTTAGTTTTGTGATCTAGGTACCCTGGTGAGCAGCAAGCCAAGTCCTGCACCTCCACTGCAACAACAGAACAACTTTAGACTGCTGAATGGGCAATGAAGGAGAAGCATGGCGGTGATGAGACATCTATATATTTTAATAAACACATTTTTCCCTATCTGTTTGGAGTTCAGCATGAAGCCATGGTACACAATACAATATATTTGAAACCTTGTTATCTGGCACCTTTAAATAAATATTTCATTATTGTTTTTGTTTTTATTTTTTGGTAAGGAAAATCAGCACTTCGTGCAATCTTCCTGCACATACAATCTATATAACATTTTTTTCTTATTATATATTAAATTCATTAACTGCAAGAATGCCTAATGATAGTGTTCCATCATAAATGTGCAATATTAAATGGTAAATAAAAAATATTTAATGTAAATACCAAATATATACCACTTACCAAATAATCGTTGATGAAATAGAAACTTCCCCGCAACAAGCCCGACAATAATGGCAATAAGCCAAAGAAGGACTTTTAAAAAGTTCCAAGCTCCTCCTGGATATTTGGTCATAATAAAAGAAAAGCAGTTCCCTACAACAATGACATTGGCTTCTGTCTGGCTGTGAGACACTGGATCCTCAGCAAATATTAAAAAATTAAAAAATGTCACCAGATACGCGATTACTATGCGTGACCACGGATGCTGGAAATAATAACGGAAATCTTTACCCATCCTTGTGATCTTGTATATAACATCCTAAAAAAAAAAAAAGAAGTTAACACAATCTTTTAGAAAAACACAAACACTGATGATTCTAAATGATACAGTAAGTGTCCTGTTTAAGGAGCAGTGACAGAGATTAATTATTTTGTCTTTCTTCTCTAGAGGTACCAGAAATAGACTGTAATCTCTTCAGGGAAGGCATTAGCTGTTCCTATAATTTTAATGTGATCATGCGGTTTGTTACTACAGTTATTATTGAGGACATGATAGTTTTTTTAGAAAACTCATAGTTATACACACACCGCAGTCAGTGTGTTTGGAGCAAAGAACCAAGGCTGTTGGTGCTGCCCTCTGCTCTGACAATTTGGTTTACTATGCATATGTAGAAGACTTGCTGTGAAATACAGCCATCTATTGCCCAGGCTGGTTTTGATTTGGTGGCATCACTTTTGATCTCCCTTTTAATTATTTATTTTTTTTTTGTATAGACTTCAAAAGCCAGGAAAGTGAAATGTACTAATATAGGCAAACAAACTGAAATAAAACATCAACTACATATTGGTGTATTTTGCATACCTTATGTATGTAAAAATGAAAAAAACACATTGGAAAGGATAAGAGTGAATTCATGTATATGACACAGATGCCTAGACACTAATCTTCCATTCGAGAATAAATATTGCCTGTTCAAAACAATCTGGTATAAATATCTTACTATAAATGCTAATGACAGAGCTGTTCTAAATATAATCTATCATCACGTTGCTAAAATAGTAAGGTCTGCTAATAAACAGATTTAAAAAAGTGTGTATCCACACTGCAAGTCTAAACTCCAGAAAAAGAATGAAATACACTGAAAAAATACATATCAGGGAGCCATCTTACCTACCAAAGGATCTGTATTTCTGTCCACCAAGTTTTTAGATGTTCATATCACCGCCAAACAGTAGAAAGCCTGAAAAACTGAGGTCTTCTTTTTCCTGCTGCAGTTAACACCCCCAGCTAGGTTACCTCTCTACTCCAGCCAAGTGACTAGTTAATGAAGCCAAAACAACAGACTGAAATGGTCAATTCTTTGCTTTCTCATCCTGTAAGCATGTATAAGGGGCAAGTGATTGGCCCCTTCTGATGTACATCCTTCACCAAGAATGGTGCTGTGCAGGGAATTAAAAAAAGCTCTAATAAAATCAGATTCTAGCCTCAATAAAAAGGCTTTTAATGATTTTTATACTATATATATATATATATATATATATATATATTTGCCCTCTTTTAGAATCAGGGACGTTGTTTAAAATTCAATGACAACAGCTGGGAGCCATGCACTGCCCCCTTTTTATAATGACTTTTAATGACTTTTATCATCGGGAAGAAAGGTAAATATGGAAGGTCCCTAATTTTTAATATCTTAAAACAGTTAATACAATTCCTTGCTGAGCAGTACCATGCGCCCTGGATTTTTTTGTGTGGAGGGAGCTGCTCAAGGCTCAGTAAACCAGTGTTTTAGACCTAAGAATAACACCTTTCTTCATTTTCTGTTTTTTGACATTTTTTTAGGACACTGCTGAGGCCTTGGATCTACACATACAATCCAAGGCTACACCATCATTGCATTTAATGTACTTTACAATAATGTTATTGTGCTGTCCATCTTCACCATCTTTAAGGGCCCAGAAGTTACATCCTAGGGGTCTACAGAATTTTAGGCACCATGAACTGTTAAAAGGGCATTTGTTAGGCATTTTCAGTTTCAGCCCCAAAATATTGGGTAGATAACAGTCTACTGAGATAAAGAGCTTAGTACTTAGTTCTGCATTTGTGTGATGTTGTATTGTGCTGATCCGAACATTGCAGACAGCTTTCAAGCTGTGCTAGGCATTTACTTCATTGGCTTCCTCTGGCAGCACAACCTGAACGCAGGCTGAAATAACAGGCTGGATGCATTGTGTGTTCCAGTGAACATAGCTTTAATCTTTTGTAATACAAATGTTATTGGTAAATGTATTGTTAGTGATAAAAATTGAAAGCAATAATGTTTCATCCCAGCCATAACTTTCTTTTAGATTTAGAGTGGGAAATGGTTAAGGCTTAACTAGATCTTATATGAAAGAATCAAATTCATGCAGCTCTGTAATACATCCATATAAGTATTTTTTAAATATAAGCAGTAAAAGTGCCTTAACTGGTTTTATTAGCAGCCTCTTAAAGACCCTATATTGTATAGCTCAGAGAGAAGGAAGGAGAATCAGCACAAGAGTCACAAGAGTGTGTTGGAGGTAGTTCATCAGTTTTCTTCTTTATCTGTCCACCAACAGGGTGCGGGTGGGGAGAAGACCTTAAAGTAAACCTATGCATCATCAAGGGGCTTTCCTCTAATGTAAAAAAATAAATAAATACCATTAAACCTTATGTGTTCAATCTTACGCGTGTGAAGAAAGACACATCACCCAATTTCATGCCAAAGCAGGGCGAGATAAGGCAACGAGGGGAAAAACTAACAAAACGGAAGAATGAAGATGGTGGAACAGTGAGTCCTAGAAAGAGACAGCACAGGGCTCGCTGGGCTTGGTTTGTGGATTGATCAAAGCTTTTTCAAAAGTAAAGGTAAATTATTTTTTTATCCTCACTCCCCTTAGAGTAAGCCCTTTTTTTAGCATGCAGTCTGAAACAATGTGGGTAGCCACTCACCACCTTCACATCACCAAATGGGTCCAGGAGCAGTTCTAGTGTCAACCACAGCAGTTATGAGCGGTTGCAGTTGTGCTGCGGTTGGCACCCAAGGGATTATGGGCCATTTCCAGTCCTCTAGGACAACCATAACAACCATAAAGCAACTACATTAAACTGCAGCTCAGTGCAATTGGAATGCAACCCCATTCAAGTCAGTAGAAACGGCTGGCCACTACAGCCATAAGCTACATGAAGCATCCAGGAAACACAATGCAAAGAGAAAGCAACAAAGTGCAAAAGTGTGCAAAGAATAAATCCCAATCTTTTTAATACTTTTGAATGTGAGAGATATTGAGAATGTTGTTGAGTGTACAGTAAACTAGAGCAGTGGTCACCAACCTTTTGAACCTCACAGACTAGAGACACAATCCGCCCACCTCCCGGAGCCTACGATCCATATGGGAGACATGATCCGTGGCTCTGGCCAGTGTGCCAGTCAGCTGTCAGTTTTAGAGCAGACTAGAATGATCAATGCACATTTTTCCTCTGCATTATTTTACATAAATATCTCTGCAGTTACTGACATTTTCTTCTCTCTAGAGGATGCGGATAAGAGGAGAAGTACAGCTCTAGGTGCCATACTGTGGGAAGAATAGTAGGCCTTCTTGTCTGTTTCCAGCTGCCTGTGGCTTGTGAAATACAATTGACTGAGGCAAAGCATGTTCAACTGTCTGCCCTACAAATGGTAAATGGCCTCCTGCCTTTCCTTTCCTACCCAGCCCCAATGTCACACACACTGTCACTGCAAGTTTGACAAGTGGTATCAACAAAAACAGAAACTGTGGCTGCAATGTCACTTTTTAGTGTGGCCATGATCCAGACCACTGATGAGTGACAGAGGCTTCTTAGCACCCCTAAATTAAGAAATTAGTTAACCACTGCCCTGATGCACCACTTTTTGGGCTTATGGCATGTTTTGGTAGGCGATTGCTGGAGGGTAAATAGCTGGAAAACTTTAATCATGGGATACTGACAGAGTGAGAAAACAGGGCAGGCAGTCCTAAGGGCCCTGGGGCCTGACAAGGGTCCGAAGAATCAACCAAAAGGCTCTAAGTCTCTCTCCCCCCCTTGAAAGTGAAGGCCTGTGAGCCTCTGTCAGTTTCTGAAGCTGACTTACTAGGAGGGTACAAACTGGCCGCCTATACCCATGGGTGTCAGGACTACAGTAGATTTTCTCTATCTTTTCAATTTTTTTAAACTGAAACAACCAAACAAAGTATAGCGGAGTTGCACATTTGCACATTATCCATCAACTGTTATTATTCGCCAATGAGACAAAGTTTACGTTGGCAACCAATAGCTTTAAGCCCATTGTTAAAGGTGAAAAAAAAACAAAAATCAAACAATTGTGAGCAGATAGGCTCTTTATTACAGAAGGTACATGCTAAGTCTCTTAAATAAACAGACCTCCTTACCTATTTGTAATCTCCTATAGAATGTACACTGAGCTGTCCATGCACAGATCAGTATACAATCTTGCCATGTGGATTGTTCAATCAGTATGGCCAAAGACCCTAAACCAGAAAAGGACTGAGTGAAGATGTCAGCCTGGTGAAGAAGAGTATGTGAGTATGTGAGTTTAGTTCTGCTTTAATGTACAAAGCAGCCAGCAACACAGTGTTGAACCCTTTTTTTTTCTATCTATACCTGTCTACATGTTACATTTTTGCACATGTACAATTAGCAGAGTCCATTTTGCTATTAGTGTTGGCCATCCCTTTCCCACTCTGACGTTCTGGAAGTTCTGACGTTCAGGGGATTATGGGATTCCAATATCAAGATAGAACTACATTTATAAATAATTTTTCTTCTCTTTCTCTCTAGCATTAATCTATAAAAAAGAATGAAAAACATCTTTACCAACAAAAGTTGTTTTCATGTGTTTAATAGGTTTTTAATGTCATTACTAAATAATTTACCATTAGGAAAACAAATTAGAACACAGTAAAAATGCATATGCGTTACCTGTCATATTGTTTACCCCCTCTGACACACTGTAAATTCAGGAATAATGCTGTTCTTTTTTTCCCCCATTTACTTCCCCCTAAATCACCGCCCTGCTAATTACACAGAGGGGATGATGATAACTGATTTTCCAATGAGTGGGTTGTAATGAGACAGATGACACGAGATGCTGCATTGCTGAACCTGGAAATAAACTTCTAGCTTGCATGACTCTGTTGCAGAGACAAGAAAACCATAAAACTCACTTAACAGAATTACAACCCCTTTGGAAGATGGAAAAAAGAAATAGTAATTTACGTATTTCAACTGTGTATGTTGTTGTTTTCCATGAGGTCTGCATTATCAGAAACTAAATGTGGGAATATTGGGGAAAAAAAAGGCCCAGACGATAATGCTTAAAGTTCTACCACCCGGAGAGTTGACACACACAAACAACAATCTAATCACCCAGTTTCTGATCTCTCATTTTAATCGATTTTCTTATCTTATTGTTCGCTGATTGCAAGGAATATATGTGGATAAACAAAAGTACTGTGCTTAAAGTTTGGAAAGGGAGAAAGAATTCCAGGGAATTGCTGCTGTGGATTGTTGGAAGAACATGCTGAACCTATGTGATCAAATGTGTTCAAATCGGGAGTAACCAGTCAATTATTACTTTTGCTGTGACTTCCTCACTCAGTGGATATTAAATCATACAAGGTACTGTTACAATACCTAATGAACTCTTCCCATGCTTTCTTTGTGCAATACAACTGTTGGTATGTAGAAATATCTGATGTACTTTTGGATTGTGCCCCTCTGTGTGTTTTCTATCAGATCGCAGTATGATTGGCTGCATCCCAGGTTTTTATTTGGGTCCTGACTATTTTTAGGCTGGCACTTTACAAGAAGCTGATTACACAGAGTTCTAGTACATCAGTTCCAATATTTGTTTGGAAATAAAACGTGTTATACCTGTTTTGCTAAGTGTATGCAAATCACATACCTATGTCTGCACAGTAAGCTGCTAAATTATCAGGTGATACTTGTAACAAGTGTCAAAACAGGATGTATATATAAAAAGTATGTGTTTGTTTCAATGCCAACACTTGAAAAATATTTACAGAACACAGAGATATTTACACTTTTTCTTTTTCTGAGATTGGCAATACTAACGTTACCAATAATTCATCACTTTAAAAGTAGTCTGGAAGTTCTTTAAACTTCTACAACCAGCTGGAGTAACACTACAAACAACACATATGTGGAATTTTAGCAAAGACTCGGCAGGGGGTGATACTACAAGCACCCCAATTTGCCAAAATCTGGGCATATTTTCTATACCAGCCATTCTCACAGGGTTCTGTGGGACCCTAAGGTTCCCCTAGACCAGTGTTTCTCAGAACCCAGAACCCTAAGCTTTATCTACAGGTTGCTAGGGTATCCTTGATCAACGAGCAATTCAGATCTCCCAGATCAATTTAACTGATATCAATGCTCTTTTTGGCTATCTGTAAGTGTGACACACTTCCCACTGGTTAGCAATTTAAGAGGCATTCTTCTTACTGACCACAATGTACTGTGAGCTGTGGATATAGTAAATATAACAGGGGTTCCCTAAAACCTGAAATTTATTATAGGGGTTCCACCATATTAAAAAAAAGGTTATGAAAACTGCTGAAGACATTTTTAGTGGTTCCTGTGCTGTGGCTGATTGACTTCCTATCTGATTGCAACTACATACCTCCACAGTCAATGTAACTTCTCAAAGCTAGTGGTACCAACCACCAATATGAGGTGTACTTTGATCACAATGATTTGATTTAGAAAGGTTTCCTAAAAACCTAAATTGATTTTAGTAGTTCATTTGGGGTAGAGAAGTTGAGAAGGTCATGCACAGCACAGTGGTGATAGCTAAAATTTATATATATTATATTCACTCTGATCACATTGATCTATATAGCATAGAAAGCTGCACTTTGCATCCACATTGCTCTTTACAACAACGTGTAAGAATGAAAACAGATGACTTATTTTATTCACCTCTTAGTGTTTATTAAGTGTCTTTACCATACAGTCTATGGCTACAAGGTGCTCACACCTTAGTGTCACTTTATTCTAAACTGAAATAGTGTTGCACCCTCATCACAGATTATCCTGTAAGCTCCACACTGGTAAATCCTTCTTGTTTTCAGAGTACATGACTTACCAGCTATAAAGCAGGAATCTTTACCCAGAGAGGTGAGCGCTTCCAGGGCATAGCTTCATCTTCCAGGAATAGCCATGCAGACACAGCCCACGCCCTCCCCTGCACATCGCAGCACAGCGTTCAGTGGGGGAGCGCTTGGTGTCCTGTAACTGCTGACATCTCAGGGATGTGATCACATCATACAGCAGCACGACTCCAACCTCAGCAGCACTCCTGATGACCCAATCCCTTTAAATGACGTCATGCCATGTACACAATAGCTGCACATGGGAGGGATGTGTTGTGGAGTTCACACAGAGATCTGCCTTGTATTGGACGCTGGCATTGCCTGGATTCATCATGTGTTCTAGCACTTTCTATAGCATGTTAGGATTGTTGATGGTAATCAAGTAAGTCATGATGTCTCATGATTGAAGTGAGAGTGCTGCAGGGACATAATGGGTGTGAGGGGTTGATTCAGAGTTGGGAAATTGATATTGATGCTCCATGTACACATCTGCAATAAATGTGATCTTTAGTGATTGTTTCTAGTTACAGTATCAGTAGCATTCTGCATTTTTGTTCTTCTGCATTTTCCTCATTATCATTTATTATTATTTACTTGTATCCATATTGCACCAACATATTACGCAGCGTTGTACAAAGTCCATAGTCATGTCTCTCCCTATAGGTAACAGCAGCGGTCATTTAGGACAAATCACCGAGCACTCAAGGGACATCTGTGCAGATGCTAGATTTTCACCCGAGATGATCACAAGTGATAGATAAAAAATGAAGATCTGTTTCTTTAGTCATCATGTTTTTAGGAAAATTGTATTACACATCACTATGTTTTGGATTTGCATACTTCCCACAGGTGTATCTCATTTTTTGAAGCATTTGCTCCCTTTTTAAACACATTTGGATGGATGTGGGGAAAGATTTGAGCTGGCAAAGAAAATATAGACAATTTGTATACCATTATATCTGTTTATAGAAGAAAAAAACATTTTGTTGCCACAGATGGACTTTCATCTTCTAAGATTGTGTTAATTCTAATGAAAATTGTACAATCAGACTGTAATGTGTACAGTTTTGGTATTACTAAAAACTGGTGTACAAGCAGAAAACATCTGTAAGGGCTCATTTACATCTGTCCGTGTTCTGCAGTAATGTGCCAGTAAGGTACCAGGTAACAAGCACTGCAATACATTGATGTGAATGGTGCCATATATACATTTCCAGCACACAATAATACCCTGTCCTGACCAGACTTGCTGAATGGGTTGCTTTAAGGAAGGGCACAAAAAATGCAGTGTTGCAGACTACCCTGGCGTGAATGGGTCCCATTGTTGTAGGGTCTGCTAAAAAGAACCGATTCATACTTGTCTGTTTTTCTGCAGAAAACACAGCAGTATGAAAATGATTTTGCTCCATGAAAATGTGTGTTCACCTAGAAGTGCCTCTATGGCTTTAATTTTTGTGGCACATGTGTTTTATAGAAAAGAATCCCTGTTAATATCTGTACTGTATGCAGAGACTTCAGAGTTCTTCAGGTCTGTGCTAAACATCATCAAGATCTCTCCCCTCAGGGTCAAACTGCAGTACCAGAGATAGATATTCCTCCAAGATGGGTTTTGTTGTGATATATTGGGGTCACATGACAGCTGCCTGTTCTTTTGGTGCAGCCTTCTGCTTCATGAAAATGTGCCACTGTGCCAGAAAAGCATTGCATTCTGGGGAGGCTCCTCTCACTTTTTTTGATAAGCCCAGTCACACCCCGCTCCTCCCCACCAGTAATATGTAAAATAAAGTGAAGGAGCTAAAGCAACATACACACATTGGATGCTTCTCCAGCACAACCTTTGTCTTTGGCAAAAATCTGACATGTGCAATTGGTTCCTAGTGTTGGTAATCAATATGCCATGGTTGATTGATGAATTACTGACTGGGAACAACCGCTGTGCTCTCCTATAGAGGAAAGCACAGTGGGGTGCTGCTTGCTCATCCTCCCCCTCCCCTCTCCATAGAATAGAAAAGTGCTGTGTGCATCTGTCAATAGAAGTGATCTAAAATAAAAAAACAATTATCTGATGTCCTGATAGTTTTATTAGCTTAGGATTTAATGAATATTTGATTACTAATAGAAACATTTTTTTTATTTGTCATTAAACAGTTTATATGCACAGAGCTTTCTTTTTTAAATGTGACGCTTTTTCACCTGGAGCTCTGCAGTAATGCATTAGATTGTGAGCCCCTTTGAGGGACAGCTAGAGACATGACTATAGACTTTGTAATGCGCTGTGTAATATGTCTGCGCTATATATACTGTGTAATAATATTAATAAAAACACTGCAGGTGACACCCTATTAATTACAGTACATCATTCATATTCACCCTAACCATTGTGACAACAAATTAATTGAAGCCTTCTAAACTTTAGAAATAGAGCTAGATCTTTAGATGATCTTTTCAAAATACATTAAAATTCAGGACAATTACATGATGAATAAATAACAAACAGATTTGTTTTGCTGTAAATTCTCTAATCCATAACATATTTATTAAATTGCATCTTTCATACACAAGTGCATTGCTCCAGTTTGTCCTCAAGCCATGTTTAGGAGTAGTAGCAAAAAGGATTCAGAAACTGAATTTTAGGGAATTTTATGAATGCGTAAAGAGCTGTGAGAATAGAGCAGTGATTTTCAACTAGTGTGCCGTGCGAGATCTTCAGGTGTACTGTGGGAAATTATCCAATTACCATTGTCTAGTGTCTATGGTGTAGTGACTGGCAGAGTAATGTAATACTCTTTCATGTCAGTGGGTGGCAGTAGGTAGCTAAATTGCCTTGTTTATTTCTAAAGACAGGAAATTTAGCCACAGAGTGTCATTTTGTAACATTTTTGATTTTTGGTGTGCAGCAGGATTTTTTCAATGTAAAAAATGTGCTGTGGCTCAAAAAGGTTGAAAAACACTGGAATAGAGGACTGGATGTGCATGTATGATTCAAACACTGTTGCACGCTTTGATTGGGTGAATGCTTAGCTGAGCACTCATGTTTATGTAAATAAAAGATGGAGATTGGAAGAAATGCTGAGAAATGGCAATTGTTGCTTATATTAAGCAGATATCAGCTGGAGGTTATTAATTTTGCATCTATTCTTCATAGCCTGTAGGCTTGAACTCATGGACATCACTAGATGCTGGGTTTCCTCCTTTTTAATTTTCTGCTAGGCCTTTACTGCAGCGGCTTTCAGTTGCTGTTTGTGGGTCTTTCTGTCCGAACTTTAGTCTTCAACAAGTGGGATGCATGCTCAATTGGGTTCAGATTAGGTGTCTGACTATGCCATTCAAGAATATTCCACTTCTTTGCTTTAATAAACTCCTGGGTTGCTTTGGCTGTATGTTTTGTGTTATTGTCCATCTGTATTATGAAACGCCCACCAATCAATGTGACTGCATTTAGCTAGATTTGAGCAGACAGTATGCATCTGAACACCTCAGAATTCATTCGGCTGTTTCTGTCCTGTGTCACATCATGGATAAACACTAGTGTCCCAGTGCTACTGGCAGCCATGTACGGCCAAGCCATCACACTGCCTCCGCCATGTTTTACAGACCATGTGGTATGCTTTGGATCATGAGCTGTTCCACGCCTTCTCCATACTTTTTTCTTGCCATCATTCTGGTAAAGGTTGATTTTGGTTTTATTTGTCCAAAGAATGTTTTTCCAGAACTGTGCTGGCTTTTTTTGATGTTTTTGAGCAAAGTCTAATCTAGCCTTTCTATTCTTGAGGCTTATGAGTGGCTTGCACCTTGCAGTGCACCCTCTGTATTTACTTTCATGCAGTCTTCTCTTTATGGTAGACTTGAATATCGATACGCCTACCTCCTGGAGAGTGTTGTTCACTTGGTTGGCTGTTGTGGAGGGGTTTCTCTTCATTATGGAAATGATTCTGCCATCATCCACCACTGTTGTCCTCCGTGGACGTCCAGGTCTTTTGGCATTGCTGCGTTCACCAGTGCTTTGTTTCTTTCTCATGATGTACCAAACTGTAGATTTTGCCACTCCTAATATTGTAGCAATTTCTCAGATGGGTTCTTTCTGTTTTTGCAGCTTAAGGATGGCTTGGAGAGCTCCTTTGACCTCATGTTGTCTGTTCACAGCAAAATTTTCCTCATACAAGCACCTCCCCTCCCCCCCCCCCAATCAACTCCAGGCCTTTTATCTGCCTAATTGATAATGACATAACGAAGGAATTGCCCACACCAGCCCATGAAATAACCTTTGACTCAATTGTCCAATTTTGAGCCCCTGAAATGAAGTGATTGTGTAAAAAAAGTCTTTAGCTCCTCACATTTTTATGCAATCTTTTTCTTCAACCCACTGAATAAAAGCTGTTCATTTAAAGTGAGTTGTTTCATTTAAAATTAACTGTGGTTATGTACAGAACCAAAATTAGAAAAAATTCTGTGTCCAAATATTTATGGACCTAACTGTATGTTTGTGATTTGCTTTACTCCACTGTACAAGTCAGAGGATTGCATAGTAAAACACATTTAAAACACATGGAGAGTGCATTTCAGGCCCAGATATACTGGTAATAAAATCAGGAAACAGATATCAATGCAGTTGTGGACACATTTAACCAAAAAATGTAATTTAAATACACAGTTTGAGTTGCACGGCTGGCCCTTCTGCCCTGTTGCCACCCCAACACACACACTCCCTAGCTGTCAAAATGACAGTTGGTAGTTGGCGTGCATATATAGCATTCTTAATAGGGAAAATATGGATTGTTTGACACAGTGTTAATTAATAGAGAAATACAAAGTAATGGTTGGCTTTGTATGCTATATGTTTCACCCATCTGTAGATCAAATATGATGCATATGATCTGTTGAGAGCAAGCTGTTATAAAAATGTGTTCTTATTAAACTTCTTAATAACCCTTTATTAACAATAATCAACCATAACACCCCCATTTATAATCATGCTTATTTACTGTCCATGATTAGATCAGTATGATCCCCTGCATGCCTAACCCCTAGTGATATAATTAATAATTATATAATTATTAATTTCACTGAAAAAGTAGGAAGAAGACCTATTGCTACAAGTTTCACCCTAAGCACAAGGATTTCACAACTTTATGAGAAAGTGCTGTGTCTAGTGTAAAATGTGTCATAGTAGAGCTTGTTCCTTCTTGCTATTTTAGGAAAGAACATAATTTTGCATTGTATTATATGGTGTTTCTTGTGCTCCTGATATTGGTGACTTCATGAAAGAAATAGCACCTGAGATGTGACCGAGAAAAGTGGTGTATGTTCCTCCTAGAGCAGCATGTGATATACTCTTCAAATAAGTATTGAAAATAAAGTGCATGTGATGCATTTTTTGCGGTTGCTTGTGTTTCAGACTGATGTAGATTGTCAGTGTTCCAAAAGTTTTTTATTTTTTGGCAATTTGTGCAAATTGGAGTGCTTGCCAAATATATCAGACAAGTTCCATCAATGCAAACATTAATACCATAATAAATTATTAAATGCCTGTTCTATAGCTACATATAAATGGGGTGTTAAATGGGCTTTTATATGAACTATTGTTACCAGCATACGTTAAAATGTATCTACAGCCATGTTTCATATAGAGTAAAGACTTAGAAAGCCTGACTGCTGTCAGAGGTTCCATTCCTTCACTTCCCAGATAGGAAGTGAGAAGAAATCTCTTTAATGCAAAACAGACAAATTGCTTTGTTTCTGTAGAGACACATTTTATTTCTTTACATGTCCCCACATCATCCTCTAAATGGCATAGAAGAGAAAAATATTTGCAGCAGTTGGTGCAGGTCACTGATCTACCATTTTGCAGGAGATTTAAGAGTCTATATTCAGCTCTGTGGAAAATTGCTGCTGTCATTCGAACAAGATAACAGTTACCATACAGTCATAGATAAACCACAAATGTACCTAGAAAAAAGGAACACTATTCATCCAAAAAGAAGATTAGACATTGTCTCTGCTCACTCCCTTTCTACCCAGACCAGCAAGATGTCACTCTCTTGTTTCTCCTCTACTAGTGAGTGAAATTCCAAAGTGAGATGACATCACTTCTCTGACATGTCCCTTTATTTGCAGCAAAAGGACAAAGCAATGATCTGTCTATAGACACACTAAACAGTTTATCAATAAAATCTCACTGTGATTTGTTTAATGAAATAGCTTGTTTGTTTGTTTTGTGAGTTGAGATGAGCACTTAGGCTACATATGCACGTCAGATGATTCTCGTCCTTCACCTCAGGGCTGATATCGGACAAGAATCTGGCATGTGTACAGCGCTCGTCATTCATCCTGGGAGATCCACGAACGACGGACGACCATAATGAAAGTGGAGAGCAGAGAACACAGCGGGGTGCTGCTCCGTCGTTCACCCCCCTTCCCTCTCCATATAGCATAATCGCGCTGTATGTACAACACTTGTTCATGCATTGTGCAGTCTTTTGTCGTTAAAAGATCGTTTCCAACGACAATTATTGCACGTGTGTACACAGCCTTACTTAAAGATTGGTGAATGTAATTTAACGTTCCTGAAGGGTATTAAAGTTAAACTTTCAGCAAAAAAAAATTAAAAAATACTAATTACCTTTACAGGTGTAAAACTTTGTTGATTCTACAACAAACCACATCCAGTGGGTCCTGTCCATCTGCTCGTCCTTCTTTTATCCAGCATGTACTTTACACCGGGTGCCACCATCTTCTTTCTTCTTCCTTCCTTCTGCTGACATCAGCCAATCTTGCACTGCACAGTCTTTCTGAAAATGTAAAAAAAAGTTCCATTCTCAATGCACATATGTAAGAGCTGCAATTTCTTTTTTCTTACATTCCAGGAAAGCCCCTTATAATGCATGCACAGTTGAAACAGCCCACAGCCTCCTGTGGTATGTAATGAATGTAGGAGGCTACAGGTTTCCCCTTTGGATGGAAAGGGAAAGAATCCTCCTAAAAAACAAAAACAAAAAAACATTTTACATTTGTATTTATTAGCTGTCTTTTATATAATGTTTAAAATGTGTTGGCCTGCTTTAAATAGATATAAGTGAGTGTACAGATACATTGGTTTAATAGTGGGTGTCATTCTGAACGTGTCCACTAGACGTCAGTGTTCATTCATTTTATTATTATTATTGTGTATTATTATTTTATTTGGCTGCAGTGTGTTACATTGTACATATTTATATATATGGATACTTTACATATACACATACTGGACCTATAAATTGCAATAATAATGTCCAGCATTATCTCTGCTGAATTTGTTCTCTTCCTGTCTGCTTTAACCAATATACCTTCTCCATCACCATCCATGATCAGCCTAATAATGACACACTGGGCATTTACAAGCTTTGTAATGAAAACAGAAGGCTTCTGTAATGTGTTTTTACGAGCACGTTGGTGGGAAGAAATGAAGACATCCCACTTTTAATATCAGAGGAAATTAGTGATGAGATCATTCCTGGATGCCTTGGTGTCATGCTGATCCTCTGGCTCCAGTGATTTCCAGTCTCTGACCAGTATAGCAGGTCGGGTTGGCTGCACATGATTGTCCCAGATTAGTGAATGCAGCTTTTTGCTGACACGTCACAATATTTTGTATTAGAAGTGAACTCCTCACCTCCAAGGCATGAAGAGTAAAACTCCGTGTAATGAGGACGTCAGTGCTAGCAGTCTATGCAATGCTAGCGGTCTGTGCAGTAATGGCAGTGGGGACGTTATATTGTGTAATTGGCTCTTTGTATCCCAGGAATGGCCGGCTATGTAATCCTCTCACAGCCCTGCACATACAAAGGGGCGTGTCTTAGGGGAGCTGGGCTGGGTTGCCTGGCAACCTGTGCACGGGACGATGACGTGTATCCCGCGGGTGCCGGCTCAGCCCTGTCACTTCCTGGTTTGGCTTCTCCAGCTGCAGGGTCTTCATCATGTCTCACCAGACCGGCATTCAGGGTGAGTGTGCTGATTGTGGGGGAGGATAGGGCGCAGTGACCCGCTTTATAATAAGCGCTGCCCGAGCTGTAGCGGCTCTATACTTCAACGGGCAGGGCTGAACTATTTCTGAACGTATAAAGGTGCGCGCAGGTCGACCTGCACTGCTACCATTATGTCATAGGGGCGCTCTTGTAGAAGAACAGACTAGAATAGTGTGATTGGTTGTTAGAATCACGTGCTTCCCTTGGCTGCATGGTAAAGTATATCTGTAGGCTTTGATGGGAGGGGGGTTTCTGGACTCTCAAAAAGTTTTTGTTTTTTATTATTAGGGAAGTTATCTCTAAAATGTTAGAATTGTATCTAGAACAGGTATGTGGTGTCATTTGCAATGCGGATACTTGGCTTATAGAAGAATTCCCCAAATTCTGGGAGATTTTCTGTAAAGTGAAACAAGAAATTGTGAACGTACTTTTATTATCGCAGAAGGGACAGGCGATGTCCCGTCCACAATAAAGCATACGTACCTGCCTGATCAATAGTGAGCTGCGCATGCTGGGAGGGAATGAGCATGTGCACAGGAGTTATGTAATTCAGGCCTGGCCAATCAAGAGGGCCAAAGATCTGGAAGACCAGGTGACGCTGTTGAGGGGGGAAGAACAAGTGAGTTTTATTGCAGAAGGGACATCACCTGTCTGATAACTGATTTGTCGCTTGTTTTTTAATTTAGTTTTGCTTTGGCTTTCTATTGCATCACTGGGGCAATAAAACAAAAAGAAATTTCCCCAATAGTACACAGATAAAAATAGCTTTGTGGAGGATTAACTCTTCCTATGCCACCCAAACTACGCAGATGGTGTGGTTTGAGGGGGTCAGACCTTTTGCCTTTTGTCATGTCTGTGAAGCATAGATGTGCAGCCTAAAGTTGAATTCCAGGTGAAATTAAAATGGACCTTTCAGATATTCATGTAGAAGCAAAGATGACAGGCTGTGATGTCCCATTGAAAGCTGTCTCTATGTAGAGCCCAGCACCCTCCATCTTCATGATGGTGAAAGGGGGGCAGGGAGCTGATGTTTAAAGGTCAATTAATTATTTTCTGGGATATGATTTAGACATAGCTGCTAGGGGAGCCCAGGACATTTTATAGAAGAGGAATCGCCCTGGAACCAATTCTAAGGAAAGTGTGAGTGACGGGAAGAATACTTACTATACCCAGTGAAAGTGTACACAGACACACCTGGTCCCCAGGGAGTATTATCCATGTGTTATTGTAAACCAGGATATCCAGTGCTGACAGCAAATCAAGGGAGGTGCTGCTTTTATCAGAGGTTGTAGAACACCCAACAAAATGGTCCTGGGGAGAACACTGTAATGCTTTTCTTGCATCCCCTGAGGTCTTTTTAGAAGTGAATGTTGGTTTCACTGAACATTCCCTGATGGTAATCCGATAAAACATGCAAGCATAAGGGTTTCTAGTGAAGACAACAAGTGTCTTTTAGTGGTCAATAAGACATGGCCCATAGTTGTGCTTACATTGCAAATGCTGCCAATGCCAGTGAGAATATGAATCTGAGCAGTAGATAGTCTGTAGCAGATCATTTGATGTTCCCAGTGAGATATATATATATATATATATATATATATATATATATATATATATATATATATATAAAATTAGCTCTGTACAGATAATAATGAAATGTTCTCTCCGTAACACAAGCCCTTTGCAACATTTTAAATATCACACACGAGTGCTTTGGTAGGATTAGCACAATTACTTCTTTGTTGGTTGATGGAATACTGGGCAGGTTTCAAAATCTCATTCTCAGACCTACTGCTGAATGTCTCTTCCCTCCTTACTGGAGCTGAACATGTCAGTGTTTGTGGTCTTAAAATATCCCAGTCTTAGAAGTATACACAGCCTTACATGTATAACATTCCAAAGTACAATAGCCATGTCCTCCTTCTGTCACAGAAACATTTGAGTGTTATCAGGCACCAAAGCCTGCCTTCATCTACTCCTTAAAAGGGAGCGGTGTTCTGTATAACACTCTGCCGTGAAGATAAACATTTACCACTATTCATTCTTACAATGCTAAATCATATGGATATCCCACATCTTCAATGTATATCCAAGGTTCATATTAATATATTCCATAGTCCCAACTGGTGAGCATATTAAAACCCCAATGTCCTAATGATCATGAAATTAGGGATATCTAAAGGCCCTTAATAATGTGATGTGATTTGTGGAGCCCATGCGTTTCTTTAGATTAAGAATCATCCAACACAATAGTGCGTATGAAAGATACCATTCAATATGATATTATATCTGTCATTCCAACCACAAACATTGCTAATGGAGGTCAGAATTGGCTAACCAAACTCCCTGGGCAGTATTTCACATTGATTAGTATCTGAGGTATCCAGTAGCTGATCTAGTGATCATGTGGGCGGCTTTAATATGTGTAATATGTATTGGTATTCATGGAGGATATTTTGTATTGTATGTTAATTTTATCTTTTAGTTTATTATGAAATGTGAAAAAAATTGAGGGAATGACAATTATTCAATCTGTGTCTATAAGAAGTTACTGTTTGTGTTGCTTTAGCTAACCCATCATGCTCTAGGAGTCCTGTGTTTTTTTGTTTGTTTTTTTGTACAACAAAGATTGTATTATTTGTAAAGCAGTTTTACTGTAAGGTATCAAATTTGAAATGTATACTCTTGTTAAAATGTCCAGCCACCAAAGCAGCAACTTTGGAAAGGTTGTCCTCTGTGGCATTGGGTCCCAACCAGATGACATGCACTAGCATATTGGACATGAAAAAAAGTACAATTTATTCTCTGGCTACAGGTGGTTGTGAGACGCTTCAATGGGGACTGTGAGTTTCCAGTAGTTTCTAACCAATTGAGACCAATGTTGTATAGTCTTTGACCATCATGCAGAGAGATCCATCTCATAATAATTCATAGTGAGTTGTACATTTATTGGAAATAAATAATGTGTTTCCTGGGACTGCGCTGATCAATAATAAACTTAGCTAGCTCAGGGATAGAGAGGAAATGTTCTCATTATATAACATTAGGATACTGCTTTATATGACAGATGGTAGTGTCCATGATCTGACAGTGCAAATGTTTCATTACATTTGTTCTTTATTGTTCTCTATATATAGCTTATATAACAGTGTATGCAAACAGTTAGTTTGCATGATACGCATTATCCTGATCTGTATGCACTGGTGTTTTATCATTTGTATTTTTATTATAATGCTGACCACGTTATTTTACCTGTTTGTGATACAATTAAAGTAACATTTGATTTACAGAGACTACTTCCCTGAATATCACACCTAATATAACACCAGCTTCAATCCAGATCTAGGTCAAGCTAGTGAGAATTTGTGATTTTTATTAGTTGTTTGTTGAGGAAAGTAGGAAAAGGAACCATATGAGGCGTAAAAAATATAGGTTTATGGGAAAATAAAGCTTTTAAAGGTAAAATACTGTATAACTTATACCCTCTTACATGTATAAGAGGACAAAATATTTTGTGAACTGAAATTTGCAGGGGAAAACGAGATAAAATAGAGCAGTGACATTCTGTTTTTTTTCACGTGTTGGAGCTTGTTCACACTTGCATTGAACTGCATTATTTAGTGTTACAATGCACGCCAATGTGTTTGGAAGTGATAGAATGAGAAATACTGAGGGAAAAAAAAACAAAAAAGCACGAGAATACGCAATGCAGGTCAATGCTGTGTAGCTTACATGGATATGCATGCATTTTATATGTTTTTTATGGTTTGAATAAACCTTTGAGGGTTCCAAACATTTTGTTCAGTTGTACTGTGTTTGCACTGGCTAACAAGTTTCTATAGTCAAGCATTTCAAGTGCTAATCTTTTATAGATTTTACACAATCAAACATATGTAGTAAAGTTCATGGGTAAAAGATATATAGGCCTCTCCTATGTTTACTAGTTTCCAAAGCAGCCATTATATTTTTTTAAAGCGATCAAAGCTGTTGAATGTTATTAAGAGGGGTTAATCTATAACTAATTTCATAAAACAGTGCTTTAGGATGTATTTTATTGTAGAGCCAGGTACGGAGTTATAAATGAATGTTTAACCGTGCCAAGTTCGTTTATCTTAATTTCGGCACTGCTTTATTAGTCTTTAAAAGGTAATGCCTGGGAACGAGCTGTTGGCAAGACAATAGTTTCAGGGTCAGTGTTGACTGACAAAGCTGCATGCGTTTAGTTTGACTCACTGTGCACACATCAGGGAATACTCAACTCTGTGTGGTACCTCACACTCAACAGTACTCAACAGTACCAACTACCAAGGACTTCTCTTTGGTACTCGCATGTCCTCAGCCACAAAGTATTGTTTCCTCAACTTTTTAAAAAGATCTCTGTGACAGATGGGTTTAGTCAAAAATCCTAAATTTGTCTTAACCACCTGTCTGAGCTCATTCTATTTTTGTTACCTGTTATCTGCTTACTGCCTGATCTAATGCATTCTGTTTTCTCACCTGTGGGATCTGTTAAATTACTCTTTATGCCTCTTCTGTATACATTTTATATAACAGACCAAGGTCTGGCAGTTGACAGCACCAACTGTTAGGCCCATGACAAACTAATCATTCTGTTGCTACAGAGAAAAAGATCAGAAAATGTAAATATGTTTTGTAGAAATGAGGCTTTGGTCCTTCACTGATGGAAATGCTGCAGATTAGGACTGGCCAAAATTACAAAAAAAAAATGTTAACATGTACCATTGAATGGCAGAAGAGACTATATGTTTCTTCTGCCAAAAATATAAACATTTTTCCCTAATGGCCAACAGGTTGGAGTGCATACACAGCAGTGTTATCCCCAGCCCTTTTAGCTGGGTGCACCACCTGTCACTTTTCATTGACCACCCAGCTGTTTTTGGGTGATTACCTAATAGTTGGGTCACAATACAGGGGCTGCCACTCGCTTACAATTTCTTACCACCTGGTTTGAACGCTGCACAGTATATAATTCCGAAATGTACAGTAGTATTACAATTTGGTTTCTTTATAGTCAGAGGTGTGACATGCTTTTTGCTGAAGCTCGAGGTCTCCAGTCAGTGGGAAACTTCAGCATTGCTAAGCTATAAATAATAAGAAATGAAATGCTGCTAATTTACATTAGAGTTCCAATAAGTGCAGTAACCAATATTAACTAATCAGCAATTGCTTATTAGGTCTCACTGGTTCAAACAAACAGTTGGTAAATTATACTTTCTTGGTGCAATATTACTCCTTGCAATGACTATGTAAATTATGTATTTACATCTTTCTTGGATGCTTCATCTGTTATGCCAATGTGTGATTGTCAAATACATAACTGCCGGTGTAGTTCTTAAAAGAAAAGTAAACACTGTGCATAGGAGTGTTTTGTCATTTAGAAGTTGCATCATGATACAGTTTGGTGTAAAGTTATACAGGTGAGTGAGCTGCCTTTCTAGGCTCATTTATCTGCATTGCCCATGCAATCACCCAAGCATTACAGCAGATCTGAGAGGTGCAAAATAGGTTTCCTGACATCACATAAGCACATGCAGGCTATCTTTGTTTATATCCATTTATCTGAGAGTGCAGAGATTGAACAGAGGACTTTGTTCCAAATATTTCTTTTGTACCTTCAGGTTAAACTAGTACACTAGACTTTTTATTGCCATTTTTATGATTATTCACTTTAAAGCAAACATGAACACGTGTGCAGGCTAAAACAGAGGATGTTTTGCCTTATTGCTTTTTGTAGAAGTAATTTCACAGTAAAATGTAGAATTTTGGAAATCGTCAAGTAGGATATGGTGTTTTAGCACATATTTCTGGTGCCAATAAAATGTTCTGCATATTGTTTTACCATTTCACTGTGTGTTATTTACTTGTGATTTACAATACCTGTAATTACTAATTAGGCAATTTTAGCTTCCCATGTTACCTTTTCACCTCCGGCATCCCCATTGTACAAGGAATCAGCATTACTACCTCCTCTATTAAGTCAGTAGGATGTAGAAGAATTACCTTCCCAGCTAGAACACCTCTATGTATTTCTTATTGTTAAGAATGGCTGGATAAAATTCAATGTACAGCCTTTGGCAGTTAAAACAAAAAGCCTATATGAATTTCAAGTGTGTGTTTAGCAGTTTGCCTTGAAATCTATTGTGACTTGTATATCCAACTTTTATTCTCATGGAACCACTAGATGTTTTGCCTGATTTAGTTAGTGAATTTGCACTATCCTTCCATTTCTTTCATAGCCAAGCCAAAGATGTGTACATGGAGCTATATAAACAGATACTGGGGCTTGCATGCACATCTGACAATCCTTTTGTATTTTTTGGTCACCTTAACCCTAATCTTTAATTTCATGTTAGAAAAAAAAATCAGTGTCAATCTAATAGTAGTATTTAAGGCATTAATACCATCACCGCAAAAATGTTGCATGTCCATACAGATCTATGCATCAAGGAATCGAGATTGTGGAAATTTGTAATCACTGAATCACATGGGTCACAGTTTCTACACCTAAATCTAGTAAAATCCATAATATTTTGTAATGTAACTATAAATGTCTTTCGTTCTATTTTGTGTAACGCAAAGTGGGTTTTAGGGTTAATACCGAAAACACAACTTGTATATGTGTATTACCATTGAAGTAGGGAATTAGTAGCCTAAATGTATTGGTATACACGTCTATTGAAAATGAAGTGTGTTTATTTTTTGTATTGTTGCCTTTATATACCTGTACAGCAATGTTTATTTATTCTTTTATTAACAGCAAGTGATGATGTTCGAGAAACCTTTGCCAAAGCCAGAAACGGAAAGTACAGACTGTTGAAGCTAGATATTGAAGATGGTTTGTAATACAATTGCTCTGCTTTGTCTGTTTGTTTTGTAATTGGGTATACTTTAGGTTTTTTTTTCCATCTAATTTGTTTAGATTCTCCAAAGCAAAGTTTCCAAATTGTATTTTCCTTATGCAACTAAAACATAAATTATGTGATGGGTTAGGCTTACACATTGATCAGTGAAAATTTAAATACACAGTGTAATTATTTCTAGGCCCCTCCTTGTGTCACCAGAATAGCTTTGACTCCTAAAATCCACACACCACAACGTGGCCTGTGCTATTCTGCTGTAAGATGTTTCAGCACAGTTTTTGTAGGTCACCATGCCTTCTGTCATATTTTGAATAATGATGCACATGGTTCTGACTATCCACATGATGTAAAAGAAAACATGGTTGATCAGACCAGGCCTCTTTATTGCATTTTCTTATAGTTGGGATTAATCTTACATGCTCATTGTAGGTGCTGTTGGTGGTGAACTGGGGCCACTGACTATTTCTGAGGCTATGCAGCCCCATATGCGGCATCTACTATGCAATATGTTTTCTATCAAATTGATCACATGACCAGCATTACATTTTTCAGTAGTTGGTGGTTGTAGGTCTACAGGATTTGTGGACACCCTCTCCACATGCATAAGCCTAAATGAGGTACGTGCACGACACCTCACCGGTTTAGTTGTCCTTCCTTGGGCCACATTTAGTATGTATTGTATAACCTCTGTATACTGTAAACACACTGCTAGACCTGCCTTTTAAAGAAGCTGTAACCCAGTCCTCTAGCCATCACAATCTGCTCCTTGTCACACAGATAATACATTTATTAATGTTTCCTTCATCACTTTTAAAAACAAACTGTTCACTTGTTGCCTAATATACCCCATATTTTGGCAGCTGCCATTGTGACATAGTAATTTACTTTAACTGTCAGTGGTTGTAAAAGTTTTGCTGATTATGTACATTCATTATAAATTTGGCATATCTATGCTTTGGGGAATCTTAGTAAATTGTCAGTCTCCGGTAACTTTTTTTTTTTTTTTTTTAACAGAGCAATTGACTGTGAGTGTCCGTGAAAAGCCAGTAAACTCTTGGGATAAAGACTATGATTCCTTTGTTTTACCTATTTTGGAAGATAAGCAACCATGTTATATTTTGTATCGTTTGGATACTCAGAATGCACAGGGCTACGAATGGATTTTCATTGCCTGGTCACCAGATTACTCTCATGTAAGTTCAGGCCGAAGGAGATTCTTGTCACAGTTGAGTACAGTCTGTGATAATTTATTTGTACTGAAAGTATATTTCCAGGTCCAATTCAGTATTGCTTGAATTTACTTCATCTAGGAATTTAATATATAAATGTGCAAGTTTTCTAAATAACTTCTAATTGCGTAAAATTGCAAAACTGTATTTTAAAATAATTATTATGTCATTGTTTCTTCATGTCATCCTAATGGTATTCATCAATAATAATTAAAGCTGGGCTCCAGGCAAATAAAACAAAAAATTATTACAGTCATGTATTCTTTAAATATTTAAGATTAACACGTACCTAAACACAGAATGTTCACTTTACATAAAAGGGTAGACAACCCATTAATGTAAAGTGAAAATTCTGTTGTTTGTTTTTTTTTTAGGAAAAACGGTGCAGCACCGCCTCCTAATTCTCGACGATCGCCTAAGCGATTGAGAATGAATGGTAGCGCAACGCCTCCTGGGAAGCTCTTGGGTGTTTTTCTGCACATGCCTGAATGTCTCGGACATGTGCAGAAGGAGCCGATCTCACTGCGCATGCATGCAAGTTTTTTTCCAACCTAAGTCACCTGATCTTGCTCCTGGGTTGGATGATGTAGGAAGAAGAACCCGAAACAAGAGGCTAGGATGTTGGTGCCCGGAGTGCTGGCCTGAAGGTGGATTCCAGGACGACGTGGGACCTGATGAAAGCGGCCTTCGGATGGATCAGACTGCCCTGCAGGATTGAAGGTAAGTGTATTTTTTGTGTTTGGGGGATTTTGAGTTTAGTTCCTCACTGATCCTGAGTTTAGTTCCTCAAGTCTACACTAATTTAAATTGTAAAAGCATAAAAAATTCATATACAGCTTTTGTATGAGTTTTTAAGCATTTATAAAGTCCTTTTAAACCAACATAAGAATAGGGGAAAAAAGCCCTATAAAGAAAAAAGCCCTGGTGTGGACTCACCTTTTGGAATGAATGGGAATTTCAAACATGAGTGTTTAAAGGCTGGGGAAACAATCCATGTAAACTTTAGCCTTATTGTATCTTTTGCCTTTAATCATAAATCCATAGTTTTACTTTTATTGTAACAACTATTATATATCTCTGTTAGGTACGACAAAAAATGTTGTATGCTGCCACCAGAGCCACTGTGAAAAAGGAATTTGGAGGAGGGCACATAAAAGAGGAGCTTTTTGGAACCACTAAGGTATGTCAAATGATGATTCTTATTGATAAAAACACAAAGAGTTGCCTGTTGTAATTAGACTTGAAGTAAAGGTAAATTCTCATTCTCAGATAGGAACTCTATTCTGTAGTTTCAATGCAGTGTTGAGAAAGAAAAGCTCTTTATATTGTGTTTGGACTTGCAGAAACTGAGAGCTGCGTGCAAACTGATACCACTTTTGTGTGTGTTTTGGACACCGTAACTATTACAATGAAATTCAGTATGGCAATGGTCCCACCCCCATTTTACTGGTTTAACAAGAACTTTGGTAATTCAAAATAAGGAAATAAAACCCATTTGCTTGTAGCCAGTTTTTAGGGATTACTGGTATTTCCTAGATTATTTATTTACTGAGTGACTAGCGTTACAACTATTTCACCTTTGGACCTTATCTTACTACATTCACGACTGCAGTGACAACAAATGAAATCACATAGCAAAGTAATCTACTTACATACCTGAAAGCTATAAATGGGTGTTTTCTACAATTTATGTGAACTTGGTATTCAGTGTTTCTGAAATACTGCTGATCTTGCTGTAATGCACACATCCACTAATTATACAAAAAAAAATGCAATGCTTTAGTAAATAAATAAACCGCAATGATTTTACCCAAATAGGAGTCTGCTTGGCTTGCTTCCCTCTCACGCCTGCTTTCCCTGATCTCCAAGTGGTCCTGTTAACAAATCTCAAGGGTAACACTTTAGTATATTTTCCACTACACAGATTGTATAGCTGTTTCACCTTTTGTTTCCTCTGTTAGGTAGAATGTGGTTTAGGATTCCTTTTTGAAGGAAACATCATTAACTACCTTTTGAAATGTTTTATTGTATATGTATTACATATTCCATCAATCCAGTTTTGTTCTGCTTATCAGCTTTAATTTTATTTCAATATGATTTTTGTTGGTTTTTCAACAGGAAGATGTTTCACTTAGTGGGTATAATAAGTACTTAGTTTGCCGTTCAGCTCCTGCCCCTCTTACTGCATCAGAAGAAGAACTAAGGCAAATAAAGATTAATGAGGTAAGACATAGATTAGGCATTCCCGTTACAATATTCTAAATGAATAGAAAATGGCATTGCCCATGTTTCTATTTGTTACTTTTTATCTGTTTTCACTATTTCACAGATGAGCTTGAAAGTTAAATTACACTGTATCACAAAAAAAAAACATTTTTTTCTGCTACTTTGTCTAATCCATGTGTCCTATACTAAATCAAGTGCGCTGAATCCAAAACTGAAGTCCGATTCTGCCTAGGATGTAAGGATCTTAGGTTAATTACGTGTATAGACACAATTAGCTACATTCTCTTGGTACGCTGTTACTTTGTAATCTCTATACATAACTAACTTTTGCCTCATAACACACATAATTCACCTTGTTCAACCCACATGTACACTTCAGAAGTGTTTCAGGCACTTGCTTTTGTGTTTGTGGCTCTCCGCTGTCTCCTGTTGCAGAAACCAGCAGTAGTCGCCCATCATGTTGGGGTTGCACCGGCCTTGATATCTTCCATACCAGAAATGTCCTGGTGGAACCTCTCCCATTGTTTATCACTCACATCACCCAAATTTTGTGGGAAGAAGTCCACAAAATGTGGACTGTAAAAAATACATTTTAATGTGACATTTGGAAGCCAAGTTGATGGTAGGCTGTTAGCATGTTGTTCACAAATTCAGCATGGTTTTCAGCTCGCTGGTTGCTCAGAAAGTTTTGTGCAACTAGCACAAATGAATCCCAAGCAGCAAGTTCAAGTGGTTCGAGCTTGTCTCTGAATGTGGCATCACGCATCAAATTACGGATTTGGGGACCAACAACCACTGCTCTGGTATGTATTCGCAACCTAACTCCATCATCAGACCACTTGTGTCGGTACAGAAGCAAATATCGTTTTCCAGCTTGTAATAACCTGCAAACTTTGTGTGACGATCAGGATATTGTGAAGTTGTCTTTCCTTTTTGTAGCGAATTCTACTCCTTTAATCTGGCTAACAGTTAAGCTTTTTTAGGCTAACATTTAAGACCTTTTTGACAAAGACAGGTCCCTTATTAGATCATCTAAATCTGATTGGCTTATAAAATGTGGCTTACCCTCTTCAAATTGGGGTCCATCCAATTCATTACCATCATCCTCCTGTTCCTCATCCAACATGTCACAGTAACAACGGATGTAGGAGGGACTGGCACTGGATTCTCTGCATCATGTGGCACTGGCTTCAGAGCAGATTCATAATCAGGATAAATTATTTTTGACTTGGTCTTCGAAACCCCAGCAATTTTACTCATACAGAAGTAGCAGTCTGAGTGATGGTCTTTTGGCTCACGCCAAACCATAGGTACAGCAAAAGACATTTTATTCCTTTTCCCATTCGACCATTGTGTTAGGCCAACATAACACACCTGACAGCAGATATGAGGTGCCCAGAATTTATCCTGATCTCCAATTTCAAATCCAATGTAATACTTGTGAGCAAATCTCACCCTCTTGGTTAGGTTCTTGTGTTGATCACACGGGGTATATTTTTCCACAAATTTAGCAAAAATTGTCCGGTTCATTAACATAGCAGAGCCTACTCATCTTTAGCTCAAAACAGACTCACTATGGCCTAGCTGTACTATCCAATAGAATGGTTTCGCACTAGAGATAAGTTCTTGGGGCATCTTGCCTTATTTACCTATTTTTGTCATCAGCTCACTGACTTGCCCAGACATGCCCAGCCACTGCTGGAACATCCATGCCTCCGGGGGACGTGAGGCAGCAGCAGGCATTGGGTAAAACATTACCCAATTACCAACCTTTTGAACCGCTATGACACGCCTTTAACCTAAAATCTGTACGTGATAGGCAAATTCTGCGTTCAGATTTGGAATCGGCACACTCGATATCATGTAAATCTCATGTGTTATTCCCAGTAGCAAAATCATTCTTGTGCAGTGTTATAGTTCCACAATGGTTCGAGCAGGCAGAGTTTTTAATGCAGAAGGGCATTGTCTCTACAACATAAAAACTGCTCACAATATTTTTCTGACTTCATGCGCAGCTCAGTGTAGAATGCCAGCTACTTTGGTATCCCCTGGGCCTGCCAGGACTAAATGAACTTCTGTGCATCTGGCCAATCAAGGTGGTTGAAGATCCGACACCCTAAGAGGACCAAATGCAGATAGTGACACTCATGATAGAGCGAGGGCAGGTGATTGTAAATAAAAAATTGTGATCAGGCAGGTAACTATATTATTATTATTTTTTCTATTTCACCTGTCCCTTCAGCAACAAAAGTCCTTGCCTGGTCTCAATTTTTGATTAGTTCCACTTTAAAACATTATTCCATTAACCTTCCTTACACTTTTATCAAAGCAATTTTGATTGCCAGAAAACTTTCTAAAGTGTGTATATCTTTTTCAGCTGCACATCAAATACCTAAACCACAGTTTCTATCCAATAGCACCAAATGTTAATGGCCCTGTTGTAATATTGTAAAAACCTAGAAGGGAGCAAATATCTCAAAACACCCTATTTAATGAAAGAAATCGTATGGTCCAGTGAAGTAAATATATCTGGCATTGGGTAAACCATGTTCGGCTGGGTGACCGATGTAGTATTGCTGTACCTAGAATGTGGTTCTTTAATCCAAACATAATCAGTGATTTTTAATATTTCAGATTCAAACAGACATTGGAGTAGACACAAAACAGCAGACTCTGCAAGGGGTTGCTTTCCCAATCGAGAGAGAAGCATTCCACGCTTTGGAGCAACTGAAAAACCATAAAGTAAACTATGTTCAGTTGGTAAGTAAAACTTTATTGAAATGTCAATAATTTTTTTTTTTATATGCAATAAATGGTAGATAATATCACCGTGATCTTTGACAGGATAGGCTGTGCTATTGGCACACACATTACTGCTGATTGTCCAGTTACTATCTGGCAATTTCCATGTTTTTTTTATTTCTGTATAATTATTATCTAAAATGAATCTTTAAAAAGTTTGAAAGTTAATATGGCAAATAATGGCTGAACACAAAACTATGTTGTACTATAAATTCTATGCAGGATTTTTAATAATCTTTAATTTTTCTTTTACTTTGTCATACAAAAGTAAAAATTTAATAGTATGTCTTATTCATAAAGTCATATAACATGTTTGTATGCAGAGAGGTCATGACATAAAAAGATTAAACGGCATTGTGAGAAAAGTCTATACTCGGCTATCAATTGCAAGTTTACATTTACACTAGTATTGGGTGTGTGAGCTGAAACATAAGAAAGAAACACAAGAACACTGACTTCTGTATTGAATTTCAGCTTAGTGATGCTTAGTCCAGGTATATAGAATAGGCAGTATATATAGTGGTTAGCATGGTTGGTAATTACTATTCACATAAATAGAAGTTGCTGAAATTGAACCACCATGGCTAGTAGCTCCTAATGCTGAATTGACTAGTAGGACAAATAAGCAATTCTAACATAAATGCAAAAGGTTATATGCTGATAAATGTCAGAATTATATTTGTATATTGAGAGATTGAGAAATTTAATATACATAGATGTCTTCACTTTTGGATGTATTGTTCCTAATTACCTTATTAGTGTGATCACAGGGATATCTGCAGACGCAGAATAAATATTTCATTGACAGGGGCAACTTATGAACAAAAAGCTCAGCCAGTTACTCCAAAACAACAAAAGGCCATCCATGGTGAAATCTGTTGGTTACTCTTCTGTATTTTTATTATTTAAGATAACATTTTGTATGAGCCCCTGAGTAACATTATTAATATAAAGTTTTTTGCAAATTCTGATTTCTTTATACTATTTAATGGCCACACAATGCGGATGCACAGGGTGTGTGAACGCAGGCTGTGACACCGCATTAAACACACTACTTTGCAGGTGTAAATATGCAGCAATTTAAACTTGTGTGAAATATATTCTATGTACAAAATTGCTTTATATGCCACAAGCTATTTTTTTGTTAATCATTGTGTTTGTTGTCTACAGAAAATAGATATAAAAAATGAAGTCATTGTTTTGGCAAACACTGCATACACAGAAGTGAAGGACTTGCCCGCAAGAGTTCCAAAGGATGCTGCTCGCTATCACTTTTTCCTGTACAAGCATTCCCATGAAGGAGATTATTTAAATTCTATAGGTACCGTGTTAGCATCTTCATGTAATATTACAATGTAAGAAATTACTGAACTGTGAATTGTGCCTTTTTGTTAAGACTTTTCTGTTGAAGTGTAGTTTTGGATAACGCAAAAAATAATTGGGACCCGTGTGATATATTTTGCTGTCCCATTGGAGTTTTTCCCTTAACTTTCTGTCCAAGAGACACAGGAGGAAGAGTAATCTGATGATTAGCAATTATCACCAAAACACGTATCCATAGAAATTCCCCACTATATACCATTTCTGCCTTAGTGATAACTGTAAAATTTGGATATTCTATCTCCTCAACTATTGTCAAGACTGGTAGAGAAGATAAATCTCTTTACCGGGACAGGGATGGCAAAATGAATGCAACAAAAGTTTGAACCCTTCCTTTTTTCAGAACTAGGAGAATACCCCTTAAATTGAATAGTGGTTATTTTTGTGTTTTTATTAGAAACCTTGTCTATTTTTTTCAGTGTTTATTTATTCGATGCCTGGTTATGCATGCAGTATACGAGAGCGAATGCTGTATTCCAGCTGTAAGAGTCCTTTGTTGGATGTTATTGAAAACCGGCTGATGATGGAAATTGCCAAAAGGGTAATGTTACTGTTCTCTGTTCAAATATTTGTTGGCACTGTTGGCAAAGCATTTGTATATCTGTGTTATTATACCTTAATCACACCAATATAAGGTAATGTGCATTTTTCTTTTCCTTTCTCAACCTTTTATCCCTGGGAAACCTGTAAAATAAACTTTAAGTCTCATGGAACCCTGCTAAAACCAGTTTATTAGGGGTCAGTGGGGAAAAAAGCCTCCTACATTGGTGGCCAGTGGAAAGAATGCCTCTTTTACAGTGATGGCTAGAATACAACCTATATAAACATATAAACCACATTAGAGTCATACATTGACTCTATCAAGTGGTGTTCGCCCAAAAGCTATGCAGGCATCAACAATTGGAAGGTCAACCCGGCCAGTTTGAGGAACCCTGGTTGAGAATGGGTGTAAATATTTACTTGTGGAATCTTTGTAGGGTACACATGTCACCTACTAACACTGAGGAAGATGTATGTTTCAGTAGTATTACCGTATTTTTCGGACCATTAGACGCTCCGGACTATAAGACGCACCAGGTTTTCCGCACGGGAAAACAAGAAAAAAAAAAGCGGGGATACAGGTAAGTAAAAAAATATGCATTCGGACCATAAGACGCACCCTGATTTTCCCCCCACTTTAGGGGGAAAAAAAGTGCGTCTTATGGTCCGAAAAATACGGTATTTAAATTTTTCTATATTGTTACTGATAGTACTATACTGCATGTAAGTTATTGTATAACCAGAACTCCTCACTCTTTGTATTTGCACAGATTGAAATAGACAATGGGGATGAACTGACTTCAGACTTCCTTTATGATGAAGTGCACCCAAAGCAACATGCACACAAACAAAATTTTGCAAAGCCCAAGGGCCCAGCAGGAAAAAGGGGTATAAGGAGGCTGATCAGGGGTCCCGCGGAAGCTGAAACCAGTGATTAGACCAGCATACAAAGCAAGACATCATGTGTGGAGATACAGGACTGTAATCATTCCATGCCTTTATTTTTGCAGGCACAATACACAACAAAGCGCCTCATGATTAAAAGGGTCTGGTGGGAATGGCTTGTTACCTTTTAGCAACCAATCTTTTCCTTGCTTACATTCTTCTATGTTGTGCTAAATACAAAAATAGAGAATTTGAATTTTGGTGAGTGAATAGCACAGTTCTCCCTTTAGATGCTTTCAGTCACAAGGCCCATTGCCTCTTTAGATATGTCATTCCATGTAGTAAACTCCACTTCTTTTGTTTAGTGTTGGGCTGGAAGAATATGTGTTATTCTAGTGTGTTTTGCACAGAGATGTTACAACAGATTACTGATCTACACACAGTGAACAGTCTTTCAAAGAGTGACTGACAATATAGCATGGCATTTATGTGTTGGTTTGTTTAAGTGCATTGCTTGATAATACGAAATGTTGGATTTTTTTTTTAAACTTCTTTTTTTTTTAGCTAATTAACCCATTTAACATTTTCCTTTTTTAAATATGGCAATAAGTTACAATTTGGTTGATGTATCTACATATATATTTTCGTTCAAAATGGGTTGGTAATATGCAATTGATTTTTTTTTTTTTTGATCCTGCACTATCTGTTTAAAACAAGTAGAGAAAACACTATTGTTCAATATGTGTATATTGTATAATTTACTTGACTTTAGTATCTTACAAAACTTATTCTGATCTATGGCTGCCTGGTGCAGCCGTTCAGTAACCAGCACTCAGTGAATATTTACCTCAGTCATTCAGCAGATTATCTTGTACTATTTCTACCTTATATATTCTACAATGCATTGTTAATATTCACTAGCAACACTGCCATGCACCAAATCCCAACCACTCCTGCTACATCTTCAAGCACATAATACCTGGTTGCCTGTGGCTGATGTATACACAAAGCCAAACTGTTTGCACTGTATCTCTGTAACCCTGGTATATTTATTTTAAAGGGAAATTATTATAATTATGACTACAATTCCACTATTTTATAATCTGAAAGGATACGGTTTAATTTTATGCATTAAACAAAGTAGCAGCTCCCATTTTATGTCCATGGCAGTGAACTATGTAACACTAACAGCTTCCTCAAAAATAAAAAAAATCTGAAAAGCACTACCTTGTCTGCTGTGATGCAAATGTTCAAGATTATAAATTTATAAGAGTATAACAAAAAAAAAATGTAATTATAGTAATAATGACAGACAACTCATGGAAACCACATTTTATATTCATTCCACAAAGGGAAATTATGTAAGTAATAAGTTTTATTCATATATGAAACTTGAACCTAATGAGACATTTTTGGTGCTCATCATTTTTAGTAGTAAATATTACCAAGGTATATTGTTTTAATCTTAGACAAGCCTCTTTTAAATAAGACTGCATATTTTAGGCATTTTTATGTCTGCTACTTGTCTGCAAAAAGGTAAGTAGCAGACATGGGGCATTTCTTCAGCACATAGGACAACTGCCGGCACAGGGAAATTTGTAGAGAAACATAAAAGGAGGGTCCCTACACTTGCCTTATGGCTAGCTAGTTTGTTAAACATGCCATTTGTTTGCTGCTTGTAGCCAGCTTTAAGTTTTCTTTTGATTTGGATGGGTTGAATATCCATCATGTATTCTACACAACTGGAAGTGTGGCATACATGCAGTGGCTGGCAAGCAGGAAAGATTTTTTTTTAACAAATATTCTGCCCAATAGGGGAGGTGTAAAGACTTTATTTTAGCAGCTATTTCTGCTATACAAGTAATTCTTACAGGGATGGCCTCCTTATAATCTGTGACAGCAAGTACAAGAAAAGGTTTATAGATTAGGAGTGTTCTATTAGCACAGTTTATGCTTGGAAACAAAACCACTGTGTAATATTTGCTGAGTAGGCACACAAATAATAACTCTGGCATTTCAATAATAATAATTGCAGGGCAATGTAGGCTATTTTAGGATAAGGACATAACACTAGGTGTGCCTTTGTTACTTCATAGTTATAAATTCAGGTGCAACTGAGAATCCTACTTTAGGACAATAATTATTGTCAAAAAAACATAAAGATGCATTGTGTCACTTTATAAGCTTTAACAAAATCTTCCACAAAGCCATTCCTGCACCTGTACAGAACAATTCAATAAAAGCCTAAATTAGGATATATCAGAACAATACAGCAGGTGTATGCTGCAATATACAGCATAATCATTTTGTTATGCATCATTCAGCATTATTTAGTAGAGTGCTGTAATAAATTGTAGAATGCATTCATTTTTTATTATCCAAACTAGAATGGTCATACAGTAAAACACCCGTATGCTGGCAGATATTTTGAGAAACACATTTTAGATTCATTTTAGTGTTGTAGTAATATCAGCAAAGCCTTGTTGTTATATAACCAAAGATACATTTTTTTTTTACCACAAACCTATTTTAGCTGCAGACTGCATTTAGAAATTCAATTGTACCCTCTGTAGAAAATACTTATTTTCTATAGGACATATGCAATATACTTGAAAAATCAAGCGGGACTGACTACATCAAGTTTTTATATCGCAGGTTTATCTGTCTACAAGAGGCAACACCTTTCTTTCCAATGCTTTAAATATAGACTGTGTGTGTGTTTTGCTGTACAATAAAATGATTTTGTAAGAATGGCATGGTTTTACAATCAATACAACAAAATTTTTAAATATGATGGTTCAAATTTGTTTGATATGTACATATGATCTTGAAATAATGGGATGAATTTCAAAAGTATCCTACACATGATGAAGAATATTTGTGAATAAACCCTATTTGAAAGCAGCACTGTGTTTTTGCCTCTTGCTTTCCACATTCTGTAGAAAAACAATTCCTGTTTTAGTGAACACATGCTTGATAAAGAAAAATACAAGTCATTTCATATTGATATCAAATTTCCACATATGTCTGTATTAAAGAATACAAAGACATGATACATAGGGGACAAATAGTGGATTAGCTTGTTTATGGGCAAGTTAGGGTGGATCTGTACCTAAATGGTAATTTACTCATTGAAGTTTTGATACAACATATTTGGGTCCCCTGAATACGATAAAACATGCCTGATGAATTTAAGTAAATATAAGTCTATTGTTATAAATATTTGGATGGTATAAAACCACATTTAACTAAAAGTTTTTAAAGAGAACGCTTATATGCCGTATATATACTTGTATTCCGTATAAGTACAAACTCCTCAAAATGCCATTAAGAATATAAACACCATAGAATATAAAGAATATAAACACTTCCATACAGAAGTTTATTACACACTTTATACGAGGATACCAACTACTAGTGATCAACGTAAATGCAAGAAACATCACAACTAACTCAAAAATGTGAAATACTTTACCCTGTAAACAGGTAATAAAGACGTGGGCTGAGCCCGAATAATTTTTAATCTGCCAGAACGGGTCCATGAACAACATCAGACAAGCACTGAACACACGTCGCACAAATCCTACAATGTAAGCAAACACAAAACCTTTCCCCACTTCAACTCTGAACTTGCCTTACTGTTCTGCAATGTATGCCCTGGGCTGACCCTTAAGTATGGCCCCCCTTCTCAACCTTTTTTTTTTTTCCTGGCAGGTTTATCTCAGCATAGAGTAATATAGATTTTCCATTGCAATAAACCATAAGTACACTAAAGGTAATAAAAATGTTTTTCTCAAAACGTAGTCCCTACATTTTTGGTCTATACTTTGATGTTAACAAAAGAGCTGCTTCCTAATTAATAGTTTATACTACAGTATAAAAATATTACCCTTTAATAGACAGTTTCTAATTATGTCTGAATTGAAGGTTCCATAACTGTTTATTAGCTACATTTTTAATGGTAAAATCTTTTCCTGGCACATTTAATGGGTTGATAGTCAAATGTTTGCTCAGAGAGCTGCAAATTATTAGCAAACATTACTTCTGTCAGAAACATAATACCTTAACAGTAAAAAAGCACCATCTACTCCACCAGCTAATATTATACAGATTGCTTATTATTCAGTTATTAAGACAAATATTGCCAGTGGTTTTTAGACCAAAGGGAGGTTTGTGGGTGTGTAGTTATTACCACTTTTTTTTAAGTATTACAGCACATATTTTGTTTCCAAAGTCATGGTTCAGTGATTTTCGGAATAATAGGCAGTATGTGGTTGTGCAGCCTTTAATACTTTTGTAAGTGCCAGACCATATTTTTTATTATTAATAATATTTGGAAACCACAATTTTACTGTAAGAAGGATGGAAGTATGATTGCAAAACGAGTGCCTGCTCCCTCTAGTGGCTAAACTAAAAAGTGTCTTTTTTTTTTATAATTTTATTTTTTATTGAGTGAACAGCCAAATACACAATATTTGAACATTGAGTCATACAATCATCCAAAATAAACATCATTCCCATCAAAATATGCATATTACTAACAGGCTTTATTTGAAATGACTGATCACTGATAATTTCCATATTATAGACAAAACAAAGAAAGAGAGGGATAGAAATAGGGAGAGGGACATTGCATTGCCAGTCTGACTAAGTACTGGCCAAATACAGTGTGATTGGGATCATAGAACGACAAGTTCAATAGCAGCTTTGTTATCAAAATATATCATCAGCATTATCAGCCTCGCTTTGTACTGAAAGATACGCCTGGGTGGTGGTATATTGTATCCAATAAAACCAGGTTTTACGAAATGTATCGGATCTCCCATGACGAGTGGTAATAAGATCTTCCATTGTCATAATCTCGTTTACCTTACTAAACCAGTGCGACAGGGTGGGGGGAGAAGACTGCTTCGATAATGAAGGAATGCAGGCTTTAGCAGCATTTAAAAGATGCTTAAGCAGAGAGTTGTGGTATTTCTTTTTAGACCAATCATTCAAACGCAAAAGGGCCAGCTCAGGTCTGTTGTGTATATCCACCTCTGTCAATTCCTCGATAACCGCTGCCACCTTTGACCAGAAAGTTACTAATATTGTGCATTCCCAGAATATGTGAAGTAGATTACTGCCGCCACCCTTGACCAGAAAGGTATTAATATTCTGCATTCCCAGAATATGTGGAGTAGACTACCAGCTTCAGCTTCACAACGCCAGCATTGATCATCTACTCCTGAATACATTTTAGCTAGCACTGTTGGTACTCTGTACCACCGTGTGAGTAATTTATAATTCAATTCCTGATAAGAGTTGCTAAGTGCAGTTTTGTGTCCCGTGTACAAAAGAAGTTCCCGTTGTTCTGGGGAGAATGTAGTATTAAGGTCACATTCCCATTTATTTAAAAATGGTAAAGATGAGGGGTTGAGGTCTGTCAAAAGCAGCTGATACGCATTAGAGAGAGCTCTCCGAATGGGGCCCGTGGCTACACACACTAACTCCACCTATGACAGAGGATGCACAAAATTGGATGGTAGTGGGAGGGAGCGGAGAAAATGATGCAATTGTAAACTACGCCACACATGGGATGCCCTAAAAATTCCCTGTTCCCTCCAAGAACAAAACCTGGGGTCAGATATACCAGGTTGAAACCCTGGATGGCCCAAAATAGGGGATAATGGGGAGGGGTAAGTACTCACTCCAGAAATTCGGAAATACTTCTGCACAATACGTAGAGTTGTTCCTATCAGAGGTAGCTTGAGAATATTAAGAAGTGTGTCTGGTGGGGACCACACAGCCCCCCCTAATGGGGTACAAGAGATAGCTCCCTTGAGCGCTACCCAAGGATTGTGACCGCCATTCCTGCACCAGTCTATCAAGCGCCCCACATATACTGGTTGTTGGTACAATAGAGGGTCGGGAAAGGCAATACCTCCGCCCACCTTGGGCAACCATAAGATCCGTCGCCCGATATGGGGGTTGTCACCCCCCCAGACAAAGCGGAGAAACTCCTGCCTAAATTTATATAGTACTTGTTGTGGGATATGGAACGGGAGGGTTTGGAGCAAGTATAGTAGACATGGCACAATGTTCATTTTCAATATGTTGCATCTACCGAACCAGGAGAATGCGTGTTGTTTCCACCACTGTAAGTCTCTCCTCACCATATTTAATAAGGGCAGAAAATTCAAGTTAACCACCGAGGACAATTCTCTAGGGATCTTAGTTCCCAGATATGGTAGATTTTGCCCATTTAAAGGGAAAATACGGTGTCAGAGACTCCACTATCCTATCAGATAATGTGATGGACAGTGCCTCCGATTTCTGTAGATTGATTTTATATTTAGATAACACTGAGTACCTACTAATCTGGGTTAGTAGATTGGGAAGGGAGAGCCTAGGAGATGAAACAAAAAACAAGAGATCATCTGCATAAGCAGCCACTTTATGTACCTGATTTTGCACATCAATCCTGTGGATACTAGGGTTTGCCCTGCCTCAAAAAAGGTTCCAAGACCAGTATGAATAAAAGGGGAGATAAGGGGCACCCTATCGCGTGCCATTACTGATGGAGAAGGGTCTGGACAATAAACCATCCACTTTGACCTGCGCCGTTGAGGTGGAGTATGAGGACCCAATCCAGGTCACCAAAAAAAAGCATTGTATTTAATACAATAACATAAAGGAACAAGGGCAATTTTCAAAGTCAAATTAACATTTAGGGGCAATACTATAATAATAACTAAAATATCTGCTTACTCAATATACACCAAGATGATATAGGAAACCCTACACGATTTTAGATGTCCTAATTGTAAAGTTGAGACATTTGACCTGTAGTGAATATAGCTGTCCTTATAACTTCCTAATACTGGTAAATATAAAATCATATTATATACATAAAAACAAAAGCTTGCATTAATCAGGAACCAGATTGAGTTATATTCTCCAGAGTATGCAGCACCTATGAAGAAGGTAAAAAAAAAAATCACATTCCAGCCTGCATATTTTTACATAAGATGAAGTTTCAATATACTCGTAATACTTACTGTGATAATGTTCGGTCTTTTGTTTTTCATCTGGTTTAAACATTGACTGGCAAGGCAGTACAATTTCTCTATCAAGCTGAAGTCTACATCTTCCATCTTTTTGTCTACGCATTCCTCAAGAGTTTTTTCCTCCTCTTCAATTTCTTCTTTAATGTCAAGCTTTGAATATAAATATTATACAGTATTAGCCCTGTACACATTAAAACAATAAACCTAAATAATGCACTAAATAAAAAAACAGTAAATAATGCAACACTTGATTTGGCAGCCTCTTTGATACATGCTTCATATTGTTATACTGAATTTCAGTCAACAAATGACAACTATCCAGCAAATATTATACTTGCTGCTGTTAGAAAATTCACTTTACAGGTAGTCCATGCGTTAAGGACATCTGAAATTCGGACTACTGCTAGATATGAATGGGCTTCCCTGCTAGGTGTGCAGATGGGGGGGAAGGGGCAGTTTGCATGACTTGCAGAAGAAATATTTTGCTAAACACAGCTGAGGTTATGGGTGATCTTAGGGGGGTGAGCTCTTTCTGTAGCCTCTTGTAACTCTTTAATGACCAAGACAAACTCTGCAGCTGTTTCTTTTTGCATATAAAAGCACATCTTTCTCTAGAAGTTAATGAATGTCTAGACTCCATAAAGATTTTTTATGCTTTGTTTGTGATTAGCTCACAGTGAGGATTTTAAACAGTAACTGACAACACGCTGCCTGATAATATGGTAAGACAAACATCTGTCCTAATTGCATTTATTAAAATAATGTACCTGTTCCGACCTACATACAAATTCAACTTAAGAACAAACCTACAGTCCCTATCTTGTGTGTAACCCGGGGAGTACCTGTATCTACATTATTTTAACTACACTTACAGGTACAGTGCAGTTTGTCACAGAGTCACTGGGAGTTTGTATCCTGAAATATAATTTCTCTCAGCTTCTATCAGCAATCACATTTCAACTGGAAAATTTCCTGCTCCTCAGCTACAAGCAGGATTCTCAGTGCACCTGGTTACCTAATGATTTTGAGAAGGTTTGGCTCTGGGGTTTAGTTGATGAAATGATACCTGTAATTATTATTTGGTACCCTGCACACATGCTATATTTTAAAGAGTATGTAAACTCTAACAATGAACATATATCTGTGTGCAAAACTACCTGTTTATTAGTCCAAAAGTCAAACTTGTGCCAACTTGTCATTTACCATGCATTAGGGATGAAGTCCTGTATTCCTTTCCCATTTTTGTTGTCCTAACATGGCGTCATGTTGTCCTAATATGGCGAGTAAGCATTGTCATACAATAAATGAAAGGGCCACCAAGTTAAAATGTGAGGGAAAGGTATGCAACAGCCACACCTAAGGACTACTAAACTGCAATGTAATGCAATTTGTTTTTTCCTGGGCCTTGATTTGCACTAATAGCATGTTAGAAGATACTTTGGAACCTATACATGACTAATGTATTTCTTATGTACTTCTTGCAGTCAAAGGACTGGTAAAAGGGCAAAATAAAGATAGGTGTAAGCATCTGGTGGATCCTATAGTAATGTGAACTTGTAGGTTGGAGACAAAGTTTAACAGAACCCAATAGTACATTACCCAAATACTAGTTTAAAACATATGTCACTCTTTATAGGTCACAGGTCACGAAGATATTAAGCATCTACAGCAGCCCTCTCAGCCCTTCTACACAGAATTACTTTTAATAATAATTTACATTGGTGGTCAGTGGGAAGGCTGCCTTCCTTACAGTACTGGTCAAAATGACATGTTTTCAGACACCTAAAAAAAGATAACTTTGGCCCCAGCACTGCGCAGACATCATCAATAAAGATGAAAGATAATTTGGCCACAACTTAAGAAACCACTGAAAATGGCTAATCAAAGGCTAAAAGTCCCTAGAAATTAAAGGCTAAAAAGAAACATTTGTTGATAGATTACATGTTCATGAAGAATATTTATTCATGCCATGATATGTTAATAAACATGCTGTATCCTGTTGTAAATCACAAAAATCTAAAATTAACTAGTTTCTAGTCTATATACAGACTGAATAATCTCCAGTATATACTTCATCTATCCCCGTCCAGTGAACAATGAAATAAAATTAAATACTAATTTCTGAAACTGTTAACTCCACCAAATGTAAAAGAATTAAGTTGATATCAGAAGCTCTATAACAGATGTTACCAGGGTACACTGTAGCTGATCTGTATATGTTTTGTGCAGAATCCTAATTTGTGGGTAGCATTGAATTGACCACTAAAATGCATTCATCCATTGTTCACTTAAGGCTATGTACACACGTGCAATAATTGTCATTGGAAAGGATCTTTCCTGATCCTGTACATACAGCACCATTCTGCTCTATGGAGAGGGGAGGGGGAGAACAACGGAGCGGCACCCCACTGCGCTCTCTTTCCCTTGACTTCCATTGTGATCGTTCGTCGCCCATCGTCCCTGGATCCGCCAGGACAATGAACGGCGAGCGCTGTACACATGTAAGATTCTCAGACGAGAACCATTGCAAGTGTGTATGTAGCCTCAGACTCTCCTAAAGGTACTCCTAGAGAACTATTTATAAAGCAGTGAATATGACATTCACCGTTTTTCCAAACAGTTCCCCTATCTGTTTTTCTTTTTTACTATACATACTCCTTTCTGTGTTTGTTGTCATAAAACATTTTTTTTATTTCTATAACCACAATGGAACAACAAACTGTTTTCCAGAATAAAATAAACTCAACATAAATAAAATAGAAAAAAGCAAATAAGCAAAGCACAGTTACCAATAATGAAGGGTCTCGTTTCTCATCAAATGGTGGCAGTCCTGAGATTACTTCTAATAATACCTATGAATAATAATAAACACATTTAGTTTATATTATGGTTCATATTTTATTTATTTTTTCTGAATTAACTTGAGGCCAAAGTAACAGGTTAACAAGTTAGTACCCAGCCTATGAATCTGCACCACTCACATCCTGCTTTTACCTATTTCAGCTTTTGGATTTTTCAGATAAATGAAAATACTGGAGAACCAATATTGTGGACACTCAACAAACTTTGTAGTCACAAGTAACATGCATTACTTCTGGCACAGCAATAACAAAAAACCAACCAACCGTGATATGATTATGGGCTTTGTAAAGTGCTGCACTTTACATGTCAGCACTATATAAATACAAGTTAAAGCATAATTGCAGAAGAAGGTAAATTACACATAACAGTTCATATGTTCCCCTTGCTGCTACCTATGTTGGTATATGTCACTTACAGGTATTATCCTTATAGTCCCTGTGCAGAAAAATTTGTAGAATGGGGTCTCACTGTAGGGATAATTCATATAATACACCGAACATGGAGGGGTGTATCAATAGACTGCCCTCATCCTCAACTAGTGCCTGCAGGTCAGACCCCAGCACTGTTGTTAACAATACAAATTTTCTTTTTTGAGTAAAATACTAAGTGTTAAATCAATAAAGGGAAACATAATAATTATTATTCAATGGCATCTACATATTTATACAGGTACTTACCACACCAAAACTAAATATATCAGACTTTATAGTGACCTCTCCTCGTAGCGCTTCTGGGGCCATGTAAGCTGTAGTGCCAACGATTCTTTCTGTCATCATAGTACTAGCATGTTGACCAGTTGCTCTTGTAAGCCCAAAATCTGATATTTTGGGGGTGAAACATGCATCTAAAAGGATATTTGCGCTAAATTTAAAGAAAAAAAAAACATCATTACAGTACAGTATACATTAAAGTAACATCGCCAAATTTCTTTCAGTGAAGAATGGAAGATAATAACACGGTGTCAGGTATAGAACAAGTACCAAACAGCAATTTGATTACCAACTATTCCCTATATCAAATAATACTCCTAATGGGACCTATTAAGCCTAAACACTTGATTACTAAGAAAGAACTTAAGAGAAATAAAATGTATTGTCACACTGAAATTGTAATGTAGTTAAAATATTTAATAATGTAATATGTAAATATGTATATATAAATTTTTTTAAGTATGCACCTA
>NC_092859.1:91263998-91306640 GCF_032062135.1 Pyxicephalus adspersus
ACACACACACACACACCACAAAGACATTGTAACTCCTCATAGCACCATAGGATATGAGCTTTCCTTCATGATTCTAACAAAAAGCTAAAAGCTGCATATGCACACACATATCACATAATATACGGTAGGTTCATTTTCTGATATTAATCATACCTACCTCTTAATGTCTCTGTGAGCATGATTGTTTTCATGTAAATATTTAATGCCCTTTGCTGTTCCTACTGTAATATCACATCTCCTGTTCCAACTTAATGGTGCAGTGTTATTCTAGAACATAAACACATTTATATTACAAACATTTAATACATAAATAAATGGGTTTAGTGATTCCGCCAGGGAATCCTTGCACGACTTTCCTTTTAATATGCAGCCTGTAATCAGGAGATATTAAAAAAGCAGTTTGTCTATTAACTCATATAATGTAGTTCCCAGGTTGCAAAATATTCTCCAGCAGAAAGATGGTCAGTTATATGCCTATATATGCACATATTTTCTTGGCATTGTCTAGGTGTACCATTATCACTTTTTCAAGGAATTTCTACATAAAGCTTCTTCTATTCACGGTAGGTGAACCATTTAGTCACTAATGCCAGCTATCTAGTTTTCTGGGTCACTTTTACTTCTCTTACAGTTACCTAATAAAACCCTTTTCCTTTACTTGTGGTGGGGGGGAAAGAGGGGGTTTCTTTGTCTTATTGGCCATGTACAGTAGCAAACACTTGCTATCCATTTTTTTTTTATACCATTCTTTATTTTTGAAAACATTTTTAACAACAAAAATAATACAGTAACCAATCTAGACAGAACAGGGTAGGTACGGCAAACAAAAACCAGCATGTTACACATTGTACAGAGACCTAATGAAAAACGCGGTGAAGATACATACAACATATCATTGTTAGCTATCCACCTTTTTTTAATAATGATGTCTGGGCATGTCCTTCTTTCTTTAATCTTTGTCTAGGCTTTTTCTCTATACTGCTAGTAATGTGCACAGGGGTTTAATATTACAGAAACAAAACAGTTATGACCCAGAAAAAATTAAAAAGGGAATAATTAAAACACGGGCATCAATACATAATGCATTTACTAAGACCTCCAAACGTATGTACTTCTTTGGTAGGCAAAATCAAACTAACCACAAATCTAGAACAGCTACAAAATGCTATTTTTTTTAACTAAAGTTTGAAAACATGTTCACTAAAATATTGCTATTAAATAAAAATGTTAAACACATTATTACATTTAATTTATGTATACGCACTTTATTTGGCAAGATATTCTAAGTGAGTAATGTGGTCTAGTATACAGAGCTAAAATGAATCAGCTTTGATTCCTATTTACTATTTTTTTTGTTAAATATATCACAAACTAAAAGTGTAAAGTATTAAACGCTTTACCTACTATATACTGCACATAATATACCAAAGCTTAAAGCATTACACTTCATAAACTGATGAGTTGATGTATATAACAACCTCCTTTTATAGAATACGCAGTAAAAATAATATATACAGCTGGCTACATACCAGGCAAGCTAATCTATCCAGCAAAGAGCCATTTGACATGTAAGAATAAACCAAGCAGTAATGGTCACCATCACTTGAAAAGCCAAGTAGTTTCACAATGTTTTCATGCTGACATCTAGAAAGATATAAGACAGAAGGTTTTATTTACAACAGGTAATAAATAGTACAGAACACTATATGCAGCCATGTGATTATTAAACAGTGGTTTTCTGTAACTTTTACCAAGTGATCTTGTATGTAATCTCATTTCTACAACAATAATGTCACATACATTTTGCTGGAACTTTTCAGAAATTTAAATTTCTGTTCAAACTGCACTTTTAGAATCTGTCTCATAACACCCTTTTATTAAAGCTGCTTTACCCTCTCTCACCTGCAGTATATAACCTAAACTGGTATGCATGTTAGACCTAATTCTGTTAATAGTTAAAGCCAGGCTAATTCACATTTAGAGACAGTTGGATGGGCAAACAAATTCAGTAATGTATATGGCAAGCTTTACTTAATGTCAAATGGAACATGATCTTACCTAGCCATTGTTTTAATTTCTTGATCAAACTGATCTTTAAGGTCCTGTAGGCTGCCATCTACTATCTAGTGAAAAAAGGGTTCATTTAAATTTTCTGTATAATTTGTTTAGGCAAAGACAATGAATAAATGATAAATAATAAGACACACTGTTGTCAGTTTTTTTACTGCCACTTTTTCAGACTTCAATTGTCCTTGGAAAACAACTCCAAAACCCCCCTCTCCAATTTTATTTCCTCCTTGAGCAAGTGGACGATCATCAAAATTTCTTGTAAGCCTCTTCAGCTCATCAAAGGAGAAAATTTGAAACCCTGTAACAAATATACATATTAGAATTATTTGGCTGATGCAGAAAAATACAGTAATACAATGACTGTAAATAGAATAAAATTAGGTCCAATACACACACTGGCCAAGCTACAGGGGGGTGCAGAGGGCGAAGCTATTCCTGCCAAGACTTCTCATTTGTGTGTTCATATTTTACATACAGTATATATTTTGCACTGTGCCCATTTTTTCTATATCATTGCTTTCAATTATCTTGTTTTGAAAAATTAAATTAAGCAAATAACATATCTTTTTAATATGAACCTGGACAATTTCAATTAGTTTAAAAGTGAACATAACTAGAGTAACTTAGGTGTGTCAGAACAATACAAAGCAGGGGATCCATTAAAAAATTAGTACATCTGAATTTTCTACTGACTTTCTATGGTTTTAAAAGTACAATACCTGTTTCTTCATCGTTCTCCTCCGGATCTGTGCTTTGACAAACGGGATTACCATGACTGATCTGGCTACATTTTTCAGGTGTGGTCTGCTGTTTCTCCAGTTTACCTATAGGTGTTGTTATGCAGGCAGCACTTGTTTCTTTATCTGTAGCACACAAATCCAATAGACAAATTAGACAATCTTAGATCTAAGTACACCGCTGTGTTTAAAGGGTGCTACAAAAACCTGAGTACGCCCAATACTTAAAATAAAATGTTGTAAGGTTTGCAGTATACCATGATATAAAGTAGGTAACACTGGTTCTCATTTCCAGTTCAACTTATTGGTATTAAGACGTGCTCTTTCAATCGGATCCTTTTTTTACTGAATATAACAACCAATTTATGATAAAAATTGAACAATATTGCAATGAATTAGACATTTGAATAACTAAATGATGTTCTAAAAGCATAGTGTGTATAAAAATATATAATTGTTTATGATATGTTATGATTTGTAACAAGTTTGTAATAGTAGTTTGCTTAATAAAAAAAAACTGAAGTAGTTATCTAAAAATGGCTAATGCGTGTTACCAGTGGAGGGATCATTATTGTAAAGGACACAGTAAAAAAATTGGGGCACATGACCTCAGTACTGGGGTCTAAAAATACCCCAAATGTCCTACAAGGCAAACATGTAAAGGACAATAAGCAACACGCAAGAACAACTTATTAGAAATCATTTGTTAATTGTTTTGAATATTGACTATCTGCAAAAAGTTTGTATGTGCTCCCCATGTTTGCATTGGTTTCCTCTAGGTACTCCGGTTTCTTTTTTTTCTTTTCTTCCCACATGCCAAAACATGTTAGGGTATTTGGTTTCCCCTCAAAATTGGCCTTAGACTGTATTACTGCCATATGACTATGGTAGGGACATTAGGTTGTGAGCCCCTCTGAGGGAAAGCTAGTGACATGACTATGAACGGTGCTGCGTAATATGTTAGCGCTAATAAATACAAGTAAATGAAAAAAAAATGTCATGGATTACTGCACTTTTTCATTACTTTTTACATACTCGATATAAAAACCTCAAAACAAGACAGCATTCAACCATGTTGTTTATAAATGATGCACCTGTGTAAGTATACAAAAAAAAAAAGTGATCTATCCTATATAAAATGGGAGAGGTGGTGGCGATTTTCATGTCCTGTGATAATCAAACCACCATTGCATAAATCAAACACTGGGCAATGAAGAATAAGCACCAGTGGTAGACAGTCAAATACATCTGAATATTATCCTGATCATTTAACATCTTAGCATTTCTTTATGATCACATTTACACAAGGTAGTGCATGATACAAGTTTACATATAACAAAAACATTCAGTCATTGTTCAATTTTGAAATGAAAGTGTTGTGATGATTGAAAATGCAACTAATAATGACCTGTAAAGCTTTGAATTCATAGAAGTTTGGGAGATGCTGAACCGTTTCTATGTCAGAAGCTGATGTTGTACTGCATATTATTAAAGGGCAGATAAAGTTCTTGTTAGAAGAATAAAGGATGGAGAAAGTTATTTCAATTAATGAGACCAACAAACTCATTCCTCCTGTCCTCCTGTCATCGACCCCCTCTGTTAGATGAACTGCAATGTGCAGTACAGAAGAGCCCTAATGGCTGAGACTGCTGCCCCTAAGTACCAACCAGGTAAAATACAGTAAATACTAATTTATTATACCCATACTGGCTATATTTAAAAACCGTCCTGTGGAGTCATGGCTTTATTTTGAGAAATGACTATTCTATTTTTAGAGATGTGCAACTTCATTCAACCTTGTTTGATTTTTACAATACGAAATAATACAAAACAATTTTTATATACCCTTTGTTTCTATAGTTTTAGTGTAAATAGAAATTACCACAAAGTAAAATTGAAGCTGCAGCCAAGAAATTCTTTCTCCGCAGTAGGTCAGTAAGATCCTGGACGGTGCAGTTTGTGGTCCCCCAGTCATAAAGTAATTCTTGTGTTGGACTTTTTCCCTTTTGAATGCTTCCCTCAAATCGCCTTTTAAATAAGTTATCAATATAAATTATTATAAATAGATATTATTAAATACATAAATCACACTATGTAGATGACCTATACACAATGAAAATGAAGCACCATACACAGTAAAATAACAATAATAGGATATATACCAAAACAACAGATTTAGGTATAAACCTGTTAAGCTATAAACTACTAATTGATTTTATGATGATCAGTGATTATTAATTATTGCTAAATACATTAAAAATAATGCTTAATTGTGAATGTAATGCCAGAAGTAAAAAATTTCCTTAAAATGCTTTTAAAATAAACGATAAATATAATCTATACATAGAGAATAAAAATATATTAGTCCACATAAAATAATGAGCTATACTTAATCAACATAAAGCACCATACATAATAAAATTACATAAAAACATTTAGCATGTTGTCCTATGGGACTGATAGGAATTAATGACAGTGTTAAAAATTATTAATAATACAGCAACATGGATACAATAAAAAAGACAGTTAAAACAAATTGGAATTCACTCATAGAAATGCAATTTTAATGGTAAAGTGCCATAGACCAGCCTTCAGAAACCTAGGTTTTCAGACTAACAGTTATGAGAAAAAGAAAGTACAGCTTCCTTCAAGTGCAATTTCCAAAAAATTTGAAGTTCATCATTTTAAGTGAAAAAGTTTATTCACAAGTTGAAAACATTAAAGACAGTTGCCAATCTTCCCAGAAGTGGATATCCCAGCATTTCACCCTAAGGTGCTTCTCTGTGCAATGCTCAGAGAAACTGCAAACAAACCCAAGATTTGCATCTCAGACTTTATAGACTTTAGTATGTTAAATGTTAAAGTTCATGACAGTACAATTAGAAAAATGAATTAACAATTGAATTGAACAAGAATGGAGGAGTGCCAGGAGAAAGCCTCATATGGCAGTACTGCTGTTTGCAAAGTTACATCAGAACAAACCATAGGACTTTTGGAACCATGACCTGTGGACAGAGGAGACCGAGGTGGAGATGACTGGCTATAATGTACAGAGCCACATCCGGCAAAGAATAAACAAAGAATATCAGCACAAACCCCTCATACCAACTTCCAAGAACAGTGGTGGAGGGACGATGATTTGGACTTGTTTTAGGCTGCAGGACCTGGGCAGTCATTGAATCAATCATGAACTGCTCAGTATACAACAGTATTCTAGAGTCAAATATCTGTGCAGCAGCTAAAGCTTGGCCAAAATTGGTCATGCAACAGGACAACGATCCCGAGCACACCAACAAATTTACAACAGAATGGTTGAAAAAGAAAACAATCAAGGCGTTGCAATAACCTAATCAAACTCCAGACCTCAAATGAAACAAAATGCTGTGGCAGGACCTTAAGAGCTCTATGTACAAATGTCCACAAACCTCAATGAACCTGAAGAAATGTTGTAAACAGGAAGGGGACAAAATTTCTCCAGAATGCTGATAAACATGACATGATTACTACTGCTAAAGGTGGTTCTACAAGCTACTCAATCTTGTTAGTGCTATGCCCCCTGGGGGGTGACACAGGGTTACCTAGGGAGTGGAGTTTAAGTGCCTCCTGGTCTTCACCAGCACTCCGCAACTGGGTAATGGATCAGTAACCCTGGTCACGGGGCTACTGCGCTATAGTCACATCACCAAGCCATGGCCCCCAGTTTCTTAAGAGCAGGATCAGATGGCTTTGGTGTAGGGACAGCCAACTAGTGAGTACAGTACAAGCTGGGTCTTAGCAGAAAGTGTAGAGGTGACCAGATTAGGGTTAGGGCTGAATCGAGGTGCAGACAGTCCAGAGTCAGGGCAGGCAGCAGATGATAATTAGGACAATGCAAAGTCAGGGCAGGCAGCAGGCAATATTCAGGATCAGGACAATTCAAGGTCATGTCAGAGAAGTCTCTCAAGGAAAATAATACTGGGTAAAGAAGCAGATAGCCCCCCAATGGAACCAGCAACCTGCACCTAGGACTAGAGGGGCTTAAATAGAACTAGCAGCCAATAGTAGGACAGGATTGGGACCAGGAACTAATCAGTTCATTGGCGGCAGGACCCTCTCTAGAATCCCCCTTTAGCTAAGCACAATGTACAGGGGATGCGGAAATGGACAGAATTCATATAGCTAAAGGGATGCAGAGGATGCTGAATACTGCCAAACAAAGGAGCACAACCAAATACTTGATCTCTTAGATCTTCTCTGCTGTACATCTCTGTAAGCAAAGGCTGAAAGGAGCACTGCAAGAAGAGGGGGACACCTGAGCAGAATGGTAACAAATGTTTTATAGCTGTGGCTATATGTAATATGTCACATATCCCAGCTGGCTGAAGGCTTCTCCTTCTGCATATCCCTGATCTCTGGCATACAATGGGCTTTCCTCTAATGTAAAAAAAAGCGATCTCACACATTCAATTACTTTTACTTTGCGCAGTGCGAGATTGGGTGATAAAGGAAGGAGAATCAAGAAAAAAGGAAGATGATGGTGACACCAAGCCGGAATGTAGATGGAAGACAGGACAGTGGACTACGATTGCAGACAGAGCGGTGACTTTCCACCTATTAGAATAAGTGGTATTTTTTTACTGATAAATGATTTTAGAACCTGCTAAGCACTTAATTATGTCCTGATACATAAAACTCTAGAATTGAGGCAATACATTCTGTATCACATGACTGTCATCCCTACTAAAGATATTTCCTAATCTGTTACCGTATATGGAACTGTGTGTAGCGGGGTTCCCCCGACGCTTTCTGTATATCCATCGCTATCACTTTCCATCCATCTTGGGGATCCAGGAAATCTGCCAGCTCTCTGAATAACCCAGGGCCCAGGTTACGGACAAACGTGGATGGTGTTATGGTGTTACTCATTTTCAAGCTGTGTAAAATAAAAAACAGGCAGATTATTTATTTCAGTCCAATATTCTAAAACCTGCACAGAACAAATCCAACACTAAACAAGAAAATACAAACTGTCTATTCATATATTAGAGCTGTATATGCTTCCTCCATATAGCTGACAGTCATGAGATCAAAAGATGTCAAAGGGAAAGAAAACTCATGCAGCTAGCATTTTTTATTGTTCTTTTACTGATCCTGCCACAAATCTAGTGCTCTCTGCAGTCTGTGAACTACAGCACACCTCCTGCCCACGTCAAATAGATGGGAGGGGGAAGGTGTTCTGTGTATAGGACACTCCCTGTTTATATGGTGACATTGCTGCTTCCCCATTCCCTAGCTTTAGATATTGCTAGGAGAGCCCCACTTCCTCCTGTGTGTGAACCCAGGGCTGCTGCTAGCCAGGGGTCCTCTATTCACCTGCCCAGTCCTGTGCGAATCCTTCTATGACAAGTCACTCCATCCTTTGCTGTACCATATTTCTGCTCCACATAGATATGAATCCCTCCTCTATATCTATGTACATGTTTGTACAAGTTTTATAAAGAAAAGAGGTGTGGCAGCACCCATACAGAAATGTCCTCACAAAGTATGACAGACACAACACCGACCTTACCCAGCTCTATGCCCAGCACTGGCCGCCTATCACCGCACTACACAGGTCGTATTTCCGCCCGCTTACACCACACTGGAAACTCCGGTGTACACAGCACACTGCCCGCACCCTTTGTGCGCCGAATCACTGCTATGTCAGACGGGGAAAAGGCATCTTACAGTCAGCTTGTACCTTTAAGAGGGTGTGTCTGGCTAATGTCTATGGCGCCGTTGATTGGTTAGTGCTAGTGGGGCGTGGTCTGTAATCAGGAAGTAGCTGCTGCTCGGAGGATGAGTGAGCCATGTGATAGTACAAGGTGTGTGCTGTGTGTGGAGGGGTGTAATGCCAGCACAGGGCATACATCTGGGCATAGAGCTGCCACTGCGATCTGTAATGGCTGGGCACTCAGCTTAGAAGCCACATGTATCGGTATTTCTGTGGGGTCTGGTGCTAATGCATAAAAAGCACAGTGATCATACCAATATAAATGGGGGCTGCATACCTGAGCTCCTCTATTATTATTATTTATTATTAAAAATAATCAGGATTTATATAGCGCCAACATATTACACAGCGCTGTACATTACATAGGGGGTGCAAATGACAGACAGTGACACAAGATCAGGAGCCTCCCCCAAAGAGCTTACAATCTAGAAGGTGGGGGAAGTAACACACTATAGGAGGGGAGATATGTAGTGGTGGAAAGTAGTGACACAAGGAGAGGAGAGGACCTGCCCCAAAGAGCTTACAATCTAGGAGGGGAGATATGTAGTGGTGGGAAGTAGTGACACAAGAAGAGGAGAGGACTATTAGACAGCAGGTTAGGTGACATGATGAATTGATTGGCCATGAGTTTCTTTGCATAACATAAACAATTGTCATTTTACCAATACAAATACTTTTACTAAGAAAGTGCTTGAGCAGGGTCTTTTATTGCAGGATCACTGGGTATTTAACAAAAGCTGCAGATTTCAAATAAAATAAAAATTGAGATGATATGAATATGTAAACCTAGTGAGCCCTATTCATATCAAGTTTCAGCAGAAAGTTATTTCCACACAGTTCCATTTTAATTATTTGTAGTGTAGGTCAGGGGTCATTGGCCATACAGTGCACTGGCCATACAGTTAGGGTCATGTCACAATAGTAACTTTGCAGCATCTAAAGCTAATTTTAGGCAACGCAAAAGACAATGGCACGCGTGCCTCGGAGTGGTGGAAGTTTAAGATCTGCAGCATTCTGCCATAGGCTCAACTATAGTCCCATCCATTCCATTCAAGTGAATGGGAGCAGATAGGATTTATTTTTGCACACGGCTGCAATAGATTGGGGTGCTTTCAGCTGCTGAAGCTGGTGATTCTATATCCAGTGGTAAACACTGCAGAAAGTCAATTGCTCAGCAACTGAGATATGGAGCGCTGGGCAGTACAACACTGATCTTTCATTGACTTTCACTTTCTCTACTAACAAAATGCTAAGAAGATTATTTATGGAGCTGCTACAAATGGTTTCTTCAAAATTGGCCATCTGATTTTATGTATCAACAGTCCACCCATTTATACACAACAGACCTCTGGTATCCACTGTTTATTTTAGGTGTGAACGATCTGCTCATTTTTTTTTTTTTTTAGATTATCCATCTTCAAAATGGAAGACCGGTTGTCAGATACATGCCTTGATTCTCTGTGTTATGTTAGCAATCACATTGGTTTTTATGGAACTATTAAAAATTCCCCAGCTGACTTTGTTGTCACAGAGATTGATGTCAATGGTCATCTGGTTACAGAGGATCACAATAAAGAACCCGAAGACAAACTCATAGATAATGATACTGAACCTCAGGTCAAAAAACAGAAGGCTGACCACAGTGAGGTTGAAGATAAAACCATTCCAGGAGAGGCTGGATGTAAAAATGTGTATGAACCAGTGAAGGATAAGATGGACGATGGCTCTGAGGGTCTTAGTTCTTTGGATTGTGAGGTTGGCTTCTACAACTTACTTAACCTTATGCTGAGTAAAGATGTACAAAAAGCGTTAAATAACTTTGCCAACTCTGTAAAATCTGCTTTCGAATCTCAAGTTAAAGGATGTGACTTATGTGAACTTTCCCTGGGTCTGTTCCCCAACAAAGATGACAGAGCCGTCATTCACAGTGCTGTGCGCCAAACATTCCCAATCCTGGTGACATTCACCAAAAACACAGAACTTCTAGTCAAACCAAATCTAGATTACCAGGAACTTTCTCAGCTCACATCTGAAGAGGAAGCAGGCAAATTCTTTACATTTTTAGATGCAAAAGTCCAAAATTCTACGTTTACATTTCATCCAGATGTGAGTAAAGAACACAGGACATCTGTGCATCATTTCATCAGCAGGAAATTCGGGAAGCTTGCAGAAACCAAATCATTTTCTGAGAAAGGCATTGATGGAGTGCAAAGAGTCTCCATAACCGTGAGGTTCAGAGAGAAAAAAAGCTCCTCTGGGAAAAGGCAGAGAACAGAAGAACAATCTGAAATATTTACAGGTAAGGATCAATCTGTTCCTGTCGCTTCATACAGGAAGTTTTGCTAGCTGTGTACAATTACAGCGTGAGAATGTATCCCTCATTTTGCATGTGTTTTTCATAAATAGATGTGAAAGTCCCAACATGACCAAGTCATAAATACTGTAAATACACATGTGGTCTCTAAGTACCCTAAATATTGGCAGTGTGTGAATGTTATTGGTGAAAAGTAAACTACATTATGAAGGGGAAGGGACTAGTGTGAGTTACTTTTTTTTATCAAAAATATTTTGATATAAGAAAACATATCATATATTGTATGAATTGTTTATTTACATATAATAGTATGTATAGTATGTATATAGGTATAGGCAAACAAAAGGTAAACCTGATAACAATAAACAGTGTCTAGAGGAGAGAATTAATATATATGATGGCTAGTTCATTTACAATTACCCTCTATCTTTATAACTACGTACTAAGTATTAAGTGCAAAATATGGTTCCACTACCTTACTCGTTGTTACTGACATTAAAAGGCAATATATATGAAATTATTTCTATTGTAATAATGATTGATTTAACCACATGGCAGTACTGACAGATTCTGGTCTTTGGTATTTTAATTTATTATTTATTTTTTCAACTTAAAGTTTTATTAAAGCAAAAGGCAGATATAGATATATATATATATATATATATATATATATATATCACAAAGGAAAATAAAATGAAAAACTCTATTATTTACAAAAACTACAAACTAAACAAAAACTAAGCAAAGAAGCACAAACTGTTCACCTTGTATGTAACTCTTTTTCAAACATCGATCAGGAGTGTGAAGAGGACAGCCTGAGAAAGCTATTCACTCTGTAAAGAACATCGAAAGACAACCTGATGTTCCTTCATTCCATCATCATTTTGTTACATTTCAGGCAACACAAAAATACCGTGAATTATAATAAAATATAATAATTCAGACCCAGAAGACTGCATACAGTCTCAAGTCCCTCCTGAGTGCACATGGAAAAACTATATCACTCTTATCTGATGGATGAATGCCCATCAAATGAAAGCTGAGATTGATAGTACAAGAAGGAGGTGATGACTCCAGGTACTGTAAATTGTAGCTTTTGGTTTATTATGACCAGTATCTGCTGCTTAATGGATTTGACTTGATCTAAAAAAACATAGTATAAAGTAAACTTTTTTTTCTTTTTTACTGTCTTCTGGAGTGAATCTGCAGGACCTGGCGGAAATAAGACTTTTTTCAATGTAATTACCATAACTATGTAACTTTATTTTTTTTGTAGCATTTAGTTTGTGTAAAGGATGTGATTGTGTTGTTGCAGCGTTTACCCTTGAGAAGGAGAACTTGGAAACACTAGAAGCTATCAGTTACCTGTCATCTGTCCTTGGTGTGCTTCCATCAGACTTCAGTTATGCTGGAATTAAAGATAAGAAAGCCATTACTTATCAGTCTATGGTTGTCAAGAAAGTAACCCCAGATAGGTAAGTTTTCTTCTAAGCTGGCTGTTCCTTATCTAAAACGGGTGTCAAACTCAAAAAAACCATGTCAAAGACCAAGTCAGGGGCCAGACTTGAAATTTATTGAAAAAATTGAGGAAGTTTACTACTTCGGCTATAACTAACAAAAACAAACCCCTCTACACAGACTTTAGGGTTGAAAAGACTTTTTTCTATCTAAAGCTACGTACACACTTCCAATTATTATCGTTGGAAAACGAACGACGAACGTTCATGCACGATATATACGAACGATCGTATAGCACCGATCCTGCACATAGAGGTAACGACACGATCGTTCGTAGATATTGTACACACAATAGATACGATCGTTTGAGCGATACAGGAACTATGTGCACGACAGGAAAGTGAACAGACGTTCGTTCATCACGCATGCTCTGACCATGGACGATCAACGAACGACCGTACACACGAACGATGTTCGTCCAATCCGATCCGTCGGTCCGGTCGTTCGTTTCCAGCGACTTTCCTCGTTCGTCGGCGTCGTTGGTTACTTTTTTACGAACGATTTTTTGCCCAATCGATCGTTCGTCGTTCGATTGGAACGATAAAAATTGGAAGTGTGTACGCACCTTAAGACTAATTTCTATTTATCTATGCAGGCTGAGTGTTTTTCATCCTTTCACATCACAAGTTTGTCTGACACTAAATATTACACTATGCAGTCTCTAATGAATTGAAACAAACACAATGCCCCTGGTAGTCAGGCACCATGTGATCATTGCCTAGGCTTTGTGTCACATGATAAGTGTACAGGAATAATGTCTATGTATTGCATGTATTGAAAAGGATGATGTGAGGTGGTAACGCGGGCGGACCAGCCAGATGTAGTTCATTTTTGGAATTCTTTGAGGGGCCAAAAAAAAAGGTCCTTGAGGGTCAGATTTGGCCCATGGGCCAGAGTTTGACACCCCTGATCTAAAAGCGTACATTTAGATACTAAAGTAAAAAAAATAGTCACACTGTACCAGTATATAGGTTTTAAAGGACATTTACCCATCAAATGATTCTTTGTATGTTAAACATTTGCATTTACATTTTAGTACAAATATAGTACAAATAAGTGGCTGCAAAAGGTGTTGATAATTCTTCCCCTTGTTGAAGAATGATTTAGGTGGTTTCGTTCTGATGTTCTATTTTATGTTTGCTTTCCATTTTAGAATGCAGAAAATTGAAAGTACACTTGAAAAAAGGGGTATAAAAATACATAATGTACGTCCTGCAAAGTGTCATATACATCTTGGACAGCTTTCTGGCAACCATTTCAAACTAATTTTGAGAAATGTTAAAAATCACTGCGGTGACACCACAAATCTGCCCCAGGGAATTGAAGATGCAGTGCACAATGTCAAGGTATGGAGTTTTTCAGGACTGTAGATCACTGTTTGAGAGTATGATAAAGATAACTGGTCAGTATTACATATGCAGTGTTTTCCATTTTTGTATTTCCCCAAAGGTTCAATTTATCATATGATAATTATATTATTTTATTTGTGGATGATGCCTTATTATTAATGACACTTTTCAGAAATGCATAATGGATTTATTTTTAAAACCACTAATAAGTGAAAATTAAAGCAAAATATAGACAGATATAAAATAACCTAATTTCACTAAGTTCTAGATACATCCTTAAATTAATATATAAACAATTCCTTAATCAGTCTTTGTTGGCCTCCTGCAGTATTTGAGATCATCAGCTGCAATTCTGAGATCATCAATTTTTGCCTTACATCCGAGCTTATCATTTTAGGTGAGAGGATTTTTAAACTATTATGGACCTCAAAGATTTGGAAAAGGACTGAACATGCAATCACAGGAAGTTGGATTAGCTTTACTAAAAGAAGAAATGGTAAGAACACTTTTATAAGGGAGTGATGATAGGAGATAATGGGGTTTTGATTATTACATGTACCATTTTGTTTTTAAGACATTATTGGCTGGAGAGACCTGTATAAAAATGGTCCAACCAGTTATTGAAGTGTTTAAACTAATCATCTGTCATGTTCAGTGTCAATAAAAAGTAAACCATTCAATACCAGGATCATCATATGAAGCATTTTACACCTATTTTGGTAATAAATGAATTGTGTATGGCCAAAAATGACCACCACTGCCCATCAAATTTTTATGTGATAATAGGAAAGCTGCACACAGTGATTTCATCTATTTGCTTTTATACTGTACATAGGCCTTTCTTTATATTGAACCAGTCAGTGACATTGGCAGGGCTGTGGCGTTGATACATACAACCTTCGACTCTGACTTCTCAGTTTATGGTACCTTTGTAGCTGACTCCATAAAATGTAGTATACTAATTATGTACTTTTATATTATGTGACATACAAGGCATTCTGTCACTCCCAACACAAATCAGTGATTGGTGTTTACCATCCTGTTCACCATTTTTAATCTATATGAAGGTAATGTTGCTTTTTTTCTACTGCAAATACCCACAGTGTTTTTTTCCTGGTGCCCACCTAAGCAGCTTGCGAAAGACACACAATAATCCCCCTTACTCGCTCACATTACCTGACATTGGGCCGCACAGTCCTCTATCTGCTGCGGGACAAGCAAGAGAGAAAGAGGTACCATTTTTACAGTCTTTGGTATAACCTGATGTGGGAACAAACCAAAGATCTATCAGTTAGGAAACAGGTGCACTACCTGTGCAAGATGATCACTACCAACATCAGGCTACTCTGTTAAATCCTAGCCTTAAAAACACAAAAGACACATCTTGGAAAATATTTAGCTTTTTGGTATTTTGTTTTATCAAAAAGTAAATGTGTGTGTGTGCATATATATATATATATATATATATATATATATATATGAAAATTAAATTTGTCTTTACCAGTTCTAAACTTTGGAACTACACCCTTTGATTAACTCAAAATAAATGAAAATTAAAACTACAAAATCTGAGCTTTAATCCTTTAGCAGGTAAATATTTGTATTACCTGCCAAATAGAAAATGTTTTAACATATTGTAACATTTTATTTGTTACAATAAATTTTATTAGACGTCAGAATCAGTACATTTTTGCTGACTTTGGGTTCCTTCCAAATCCACATCTTTGGTCAATAGGCTTTTGTTCACTTCCAGTGGGGTTAAAGGGTACATAAACCCTAACAATGAACTTCTGTTATCTAGTTTTATCTGTTCAATATATATTCTATATCTGTTTAAAATACGTGTAAATATTATATATGAATTTAAACCTTGGTTAGATTCTCACTATTGCTGAATAGCAAAGGCTTGAGGTTTGTTAAAGGTAATATAATGTAGTAAACAGACTAAGGGGCCAATTTATATTTATATTTATTTTTTCACCCAAAATTGTATGAATCATGGGTATAAGTGGATTCACGCATTGTCTGATGTTAAAATATTTATAAATAGTTCAGCTGGAAGTCTTGTCTACCTTTCCACAGTTAACAAAGTGTTTATTATTGTTACAGCTTATATTTGAATGTTTTCAGTTTATTATTTAATACATGAAAGCGCTTTTCTTCTTTAGGCACTGTCAGTGAAGTTATTCTTCACACCAGAGGACTGTGATGATCCTGTAAACAAAGCGAAAAGATACTTCTTTGAATCAGGCAAGTTTAGAATTACAGTTTTCTGTGTTTAAATTGGTGAAATGTAAACAAAAAGGTTTAGGCTCCTTTCTCACTTGCAGTTGAAACCATAGCTGTTAGCTACTTCCAGGCACCCTTCCTCAACTACTATGCTGTCAACTGCAAAGTTTGTCCACCGTTTTGTTTTGAGGTTTAATTCAGTTGAGGTGCAGTTCTTCTAGAGGAGGAAAAGCGACCGAGTTGCCAGATCTCCATTGTTGTTGATCATTTCCTTTCCCCATAAATACTATTTCAATCTGCCTTGAGGGTGGCTTTCTGGTGCTTCATCACAGCATGGAACTTTTGCCTTTTGCTTGGATGTCAGCTGAAATTGTTCTATATGATTATTTCAGGGGATGCTAAAGGTGCTCTTGCATTGATGCCTGATTTTAAAGTGCGGGAACGGATGATGCTGCGGGCTTTAAACAGATATGGAATGAGTGACGAGGGATATGTACGAGGCTGGCTCAGTATTCCACATTCAATGCGCATCTTTTATATCCACGCCTATTGCAGCAAAATCTGGAATGAAGCTGCTTCTTACCGAATTGCTACTTATGGTTTGAGAGTGGTGGAAGGAGACCTGGTATTTTGTAGTGACAATGAGAATCAGAAATCTTCACTAGCTGATAGAGTAAGTAAATTATTGGAAGGAGGATACCATTGGTTACATGACATGAGAAGTTATATTATTAAAACACTTTATGGGCCATAAATATCCCCTATGAAATCACATCAATACCCCCTGTATACTCCCTCAGATTTGTTACACACAGCTATACGTTCTATCCTTGAGCATATTCAAAATGAGTGAATAAAGCACAACTGACTTCATTTGTTTCAAATAGAATATATATTACAATAATACCATTACAACGAGGTATATTATTTGCATTCTGTATTACCAAAAACTTTTAATGTTACTGTTTTCATATAGGTTCATATTGTCACAGCCACAGAAGAAGCAGACGACATATATTTAATTAATCAGGTACGTTTTCTTATCTATCTATATCTATCATATGTATGTATGTATGTATGTATGTGTGTATGTTCCACCATCACTTGAAAACGCATGGAGACATTGAAACCAAACTTGGTAGACATTTGGCACTGCTGATCTTTGTACAGCGCTGTGGTATATGTCAGAGATATATAAATGTATATTTATAGTGTGTGACTGTGGGGGGACATTAGAGTGTCAGCTCCTCTGTACAGAGACTGATGGGCCTAGCTTGGTGTTTCATTGTACAGCACTATGGTATATGCCAGAGCTATATAAATCTATATATAAATCGTATGTATGTGTGTATGTTCCACCATCACTCGAAAACGCATGGAGACATTTCAACCAAACTTGCCAACATATGACTGAGACTCATTTGAGTGCACCAGTCATCTTTGTACAGCGTTGTGGTATACGTCAGAGCTATATTTGTATGTATGTATGTATGTGTGTATGTATTGCTCAGTGACAGTGTGTCTTTTGCTTATATTTTCACATACTTTTTTTTGGACTTTTACAAATTTCTGGCCTGTAATAATGCCTTCGAGAAAACGTAAGGCAATTGGCTGTGTGCAATCAAACGCAAGAAAATCACTAAAGCTTTATTTGATTCATTTTTCCTGTAAAAAAAAGATTGCAATAAATAAATTCCCGGGCAATGCCGGGTAATCAGCTAGTATGTTATATAAAGTAAGAATGTAAATAATGGCTTAAATTTTTGGATAAACCCAGATCCAAATATTGAAATAAAGCAGGTCATTGATTTTAATAGTTTCATTATTGCCCTCCATGTGAATCTATTGTGACGATGGTTGCATTGAGCAGAACAAGAGATTGTAGAGGCATATCAAGGAAGAATTTAAACTAATTTGTAAGTTAACTCAAAGCGTAACATATGAACATAAACAGGAGCATAACAAGAAAAGAAATCCTTTGATACTATCAAAAAAGAAAACAGGAAATTATGAAAACAAGATTGCATTTTAAATTTTGTCTTCTCACTCTTTAGTTTATTGTTGAAATGCAGAAATTATGTTCATAATACCAAAAAAAGATAAGCATTAGGTTTCTTTTTCAGAGAGTAAAAGTGATTTTAGTGCAACTCCAATATTTTACATGTGAAGGGCATTTGTTTAAAGAAAATGATCCCTGGACATTAAGAGGATCCTGGGTTCTAATATAGGGGTATTAGGAATATGGTGGGCAACTGTATTCTATTTCTTTTAGTGACAAGGAACCCATCTGTGTTCCCGCTGGGGAAATTATTCTATTTGTCCTGCTAACTATTACCAAGACTGAAGGTGTGTTTGTTACAAAATATTTTTCCCCAGAATATGAACAAAGGAAAAATCATTCAATGTTGAATTTTCTCTTGTCATACATCAAGTGGGTATTTGTAGTAAACATGCAGTATATACGTTCCAGCTAAGTGAAGAAGAACCTGAAGAAGTTATAAACTTTCTTATACTGTGTACTTCATTCCTTTGCCTATTTATAGACTTTATTGTATTTTTAGGTGGTTTTGCCAATGCCAGGACACAGTGTTAAGTACCCTTCTAATCAAGTTGGTGATTGGTACAAGGAAGCTCTAGCCAAAGCTGGTCTGCAGTTCTGTAAATTTCGAGTTGGCTCCCTGCAGCTGAATATTCCAGGGTGCTACAGACATATACTCAAATACCCAAGAAACTTATCATATGAGCTTTTGGAGGAAGATGATTTCCAAAATCAAGGGACAGGAAAATGGACAAATGCAGAGGTTCTACAATCAGCAAATCCATTGTTGAAGTTGTCCTTTGAATTAGATTCATCTTGTTATGCTACCGTCTGCCTCCGGGAGATGATGAAATATTACTTTTGATTCTCATTTGCCATTTGATGTTGTGCCATTGTATGCTAAGCATATAACAATTAAAGTGATATTTAGTTTTAAATGTTTGTGAAAGATGAATTCCAGGCAAACCTTTGAAATAATAAAACAGCTTCCTACCAACATACATTGACCTCATTTTTCTATAATAAAATTAAGCAACAATGCTTGGTTATCCACAGCATGCAGCGTGTTGATGGGGGCATCAGTCAGCTTTTTATTCCTATAAGCACAGTAAGTAATCTTAGTTATTCAGTATAAAGTATCACAGGTGGATTCAGGGACTTCTATAGTAGTTCTATATGGTATTAGATATTTATTTAACGTTCTTTATTATTTTATTACTTACATTTTATAAGGTTGCCATTTGTATTTTATCCTGCAGATGGCACTATAAAACTAACCAATATATGTTTAAATCTGTTTCTTATGCAAGTTAACTATATCCACTTATTTGCTAGAAAGTCACAAGAAATAGGTCTGTCACCAGAACCTTCTATGCTTTGATGTTGCTGCTTTGAATCTGATTTCTGGAACTAGTCTCAATGCAAACAGCAATATGTTTGCAAGAGTACAATGGAGTCCACTTCCAACTGTTACATTTATGAAGCAAAAAAATTAAAGCCAGTAGCATTAATTGAGAATCCTTATGAATTAAGGATCAAATCATTCCAAAGTTTGTGATGAAAAATGTAGCTAGTCAACATTAAAAGAATCACTAAATACTACAGCCTTTACCTTGTTTTATTCTTTAGTCATGGTTCCCTGTGGACTTTGTAACATCCCTCTATTAATCTTACAAAGCAATCTATTACTATCTGCATTATCTCAGTAACTGCAGGGGAATGACAGGGTTTACCCAGGCTACCTGTAGTGCATTAGTTAGGAATCCCTGCTGTAGTACTTTTATGTGGAGCCTCAATCCCTGTAATGATCTCATGCTGAAATGATTTTTACTCTTGTACAGATGTTTAGCGTATGAAGTCTTTAACACCATGTAAGTCATGCAAGTTGATTGGAAACTTTATTTAACCTCTTGACAGCAAAAGACAATTTCCAGCCTCCCTTGTCTCCCTCTTTAGCCCCTGTAGGGAGAGAATATACTGGACATGCAGTTTTTTTTAATGTGCTTAGACTGTATGGGCATGATTTTTTAAAGCTCTCTTTCATCAGTGAAGCTGGAGGATCCAGCAAACCTAGAATAAATCTGGGCCAGGATTAAATCCATTCCAGGTTTACTGGATCACCTAGCTTCACTGATGAAAGTGTATCCTCTCCAGCCTTGGAAAGTTTTCATAAATCAGGTCCTATGTGTCCCAATTGAGCAGGAATTATCTTATAAAAGCAATTACATGACCAGCATAATTGAGATGAATTTGAAGTAAGCTTGTGCATTGCTCAGTGCAGGCCAAAGCAACAGGTACCAATGCTGCAGTTTATGCTTAACTACCTTTTGCTTCCCAATTTGTAATACGTGCAAGAAGGAAAGTTCCTGTGTAAGCTTTAGGTTTGTTTTAGTCTAGGTATTTACCTTATTTCCATACTGCCAGGTGCCAACAATAATGCCTGATACCATGTGCCAATTATCAATGGAATCAGATGGGAGGAACGACATGGAAGCATGGGGGCTTGTTCCACTATACCCACAATTAGCATTTTTTTTCTTTACTGGCAGATGTGTACAGAATATTGTGCAAGGGCAAGTGAGTATAGACCGCAGAAGGGGCAACATTAGGTACATCTTTTCCTTTGCTCAGCTTTGACAAATCACAGGTTCAGGTTGAAAAGAGTCTCTAAAGAAACTTGCTTCCGATTTTCACAGAATTGGCATATGTACTAAGAATGTCTTAATTGGATTACTGGAAAAACAAAGTACTGTATGTATAATAGTTGTAAAAAGAATTGTGTAAAGCTTTAGGTAATGTCTGAATTAGATCTTGGTTAGAGCAAAATAATTAACAAGGTATAAAAAGAGAAGTTACCTTATTTATTTAGGCAGAGCTCCACACCAACTATTTGTATTCAAGTAAAGGAGATAAACAAGATAAATTAGACAGTCCAGGGTCGGTGCTCATCAGACGCCAGTCTCCCAATCTAACAGTGCACTCCTCACCTATAGCAAGACCTCGCTCTGCCTTGGGAAGCTAGTTGTGCTATCCGAGCACATAACAGCACTTCCCCTAGGAAGGATGGTGTCTGGGGGAGTATTGACGGAGGATCAGGAGCCCACAAGAGCAGGACAGGACAGGACACAAGATGAAGGCAGAGAAAGATATATATGAGGTAGAACAGCTAAAGGAAAGCTGGGGATGCTGCAAGCTGCCAAGCAGAGGGCAGACAACCAATTCCTTGATTGCCTTCACTGCTGCAAGCAACGGCACCGGAGAATAAACGGCACTATACTGCTGTGCTGCACAGCACAGGAACGCTGGACAGATAAGCAGCCCCTAACATTAGAATCCCAAATGTGAATGTGGTATTCTAAATCCTGGGATTGTGTATTAATGAGACAAAAATACCATTTTGTGGTAATCATTAAAAAAAAAAAAAAAAAAAAAAAAGTCTAATGGTTATAGATGCTAATATATTAGCTTATTTCTGATTTGTTAAAAAGACATCTGATTATCTATTTACACAATGATTTATTATGATTATTATTATTATTATTATTATTATTAAATTGTGGTTTTATTTAATTTTGTTGAATGCTTGGTACCTTGGAAAAAACTACTTTTAAAAATCTCCCTCGTTGGATAAGTGAAGGTTACACTCTATAAAATGTTACTCCTTTAAAAGCTCAAGATCACATACAGCCACTATTAAATGGATACCTTAATAAGATATGGTAAGCGGCAATCAAAGAAAGCTGCTGTTACCTAAATATCACAGTTGCCGCCAGAAGGTACTGGGGTAACCTGAAAGTCAACTTAAAGTAGTTTCTTTTTCTAATGAGATCAAAGGTGTTTCTTTTGACCATCAAACCAACACAGCACATTATCTTTAACAAACCAGGTAGAAAGTAAAGCATGGTGGTGGATGCCTTAATGTAATGAAATTCTTGGGGAAAAACCTAATGTAGTCAACAGAAAAAAGCTTTGTAATTCAGCAAGACAATGGGCCTGATTTTTTTTTTAGATCGACTATTTTGGGTGAACCTGTGTTGTCAAGCAAACCTGAAATGGATTTGTTCCAGGATTAGAATCATAATATGTTGCCAACATATTATGCAGGCCTGTACATTAAATAGGGTTTGCAAATGACAGACAGAAACAGACAGTGATGCAGGAGGAGGAGAGGACCCTGCCCCAAAGAGCTTACAATCTAGAAAGTGGGGGAAGTAACACACAATAAGAGGGGGATATGTAGTGGTGGGAAGTAATGACGGTTTTAAAAGACAGAAGAAGATGGGTAGGCAAGTTTGAAAAAATATGTTTTGAGTGCTCTTTTAAATGAACAGAAAGTAGGAACAAGCCAAATAGGACGAGGAAGACCATTCCAGAGAGTTGGGTAAGCTCTAGAGAAGTCTTGTATCCGTGCGTGTGATGAGGTTATGAGTGAGGAAGTCATTAGTAGGTCATTGGAGGAGCAGAGAGAGCGGCTGGGGGAGTATTTTTTTTACCGGGTCGGAAAGGTAAGTGGGACAATAACTGAAGAGGGATTTGAAGGCAAAGCACAGGAGCTTGAATTTGATTCTAAGGTGAAATGGAAGCCAGTGAGGAGAACTACAAAGAGATGCAGCTGAAGAGGAGCGGAGGGAAGGATGGATGAGTCTGGCTGCAGCATTCATAACAGATTGTAGGGGAAAGAGTCGGGTTAGTGGAATACCAGAGAGAAGGATGTTACAGTAGTCCAGAAGAGAGATAATAGGAGCATGTACAAGGAGTTTGGTGGTCTCTGGGGACAGGTAGGAGTGGATTTTGGAGATGTTGCTCAGGTGAAAGTGACAGGACTTGAAAATGTTCTGATGTTCTGAAGAGATGTAAGCAATTCAATCCAGGTTTGGAGGATCAACCATGTTCACTCATGATAGGTTATCTTCTCCTGATTTCTGTATGAACAGGCTTAGTAAGCTATCTATAAAGACAAAATTGCAGAAGAATGGCTTAAACCAACAATGTTGATGGTCCAGATGGCAAAGTACAGATTTCAAGGTGATACTTTATTTGTGTTTGGACTTTACTCATTATCACTTTATAATATGACAGATCCTAAGCTATTTTGCAAAGAACAATGATAAAAAATGGAATGCAGATTAGCATAGCTGATAGAGACCTATTCACCTGAATTCAAGGGTGTAGGTGCTGTCAAAATGCATCAGCTTAATTCTGTCTGAGACAAGGTGTGTGCTTCACTTTTTTCTTTCAAATGTTACTTACACTCATAGTGATCTGTTTTCACTTTGACACAAAATATTCTTTTGCTGTAAATTAAAATGATATCTGCTGTGATTTAAAGGTTTTTGACAGTAAAACTTTTTTAGAGGTAAATACTTTCTATAGGCACCATATACATAGTACTAGGCATCTTTCATTTCTCATAAGTTAGAAATTGTCCAGGAATAGAGGAGGGAAAAGGATAAAGGGCACCTTTTAAATCTCAAAAGCCTAATACTTTCCAGGGATGGAAGAGGATGAATGGCTTTATGGTTCCAAAAAGTTTATTTATGAGTTTGATTAAATAGGTGAAATAGAAGTATGGATTTGTTTAGAGCTGTGCCTAAATTGTAACACCTTAAGAGGATTGTCAAGGAGAAAACTGTCTACATAGCTATCATCTGAAATCACTCGTCAAGTAATCCAGTTGCCCACCACTCTTTTAATGAAAAAGTATTCATTTTATCAACATTACCTGGAAAAGATAAGCACTCCAATTCTCATAGGTAGAAACTCCTGCACTTTATAGCTAAAATCAACATCAGTCTACAACATTATAAATTAAAAAATAAATAAAATATTAAATTTTGTCCATTTGACATATTCCTTATATATAGGTGGCACCCCTTACAACCACCAACCATTGGAAATGACGTCCCTTATGTACACTAGCAACTGGTCTCCAGAAGTGTTCTCTATCAGTAAAAAAAAAGTAAAATACTTATCCAAAGTTACCTGCATGAACTTGGCAAATGAACTAATAAAATGACAAATGATTAACCTATAAAGGAGCTCAAGGGAACAGAAACTGTGAACAAAATCCCTAACCCTGGAGCTTCCTTACCATGTGTAGGTCAAAAACTTAGGTCACACATATACAACGTCTTCACAATCCTGCTAGCCAGTGCCTCGCATTTTATATATACAAGTCCATGCATATATATCAGTATTTTTTCATCATTTACTAAATCAGGTTCTTTATGTCTGATCTCTGCAAGTGCAAGAGTATTTACTACAAAGCCTGAGCAGGGCTTTTGAACTGAAAAATTAAAGAATTGCAGCTAATTGCAAACAGGTCACTAATAGGAACACTGAAGAAATACATCCTGGATTTTATTGCCATCCACTAATAATGTACTAATTGCCTTAGAGTTTCTAATTCCCATCACTTCATCATAAACTTTGTATTTGATTTCCTGGTGACCTGTAACTTCAAGCTTGAAAATTTCCTGTAAATAGGCCCATTATCCATTATCTTGTATTCACACGACCCTTCACTTTAGCTTTCGTCAGTAATTTACATGCACTGAGATCAAAGAACGTTTCATGTTTCGTTACAAACTTCAACACACAATTTGTTTGCATCTGTTATAATTTTGTCAACAGCTTTAGGTCATTGTACATTTCTTTTAGGTATTTTTTGTTTAAAAAAATTCTTTAAAAAATGTTCTTTTTAATTATTGACATTTAGATGCTCAGACCAAAATAATGTTTAGGATATATAAGCCTTTATTATTTACGCTAACAAACATTAAAACACATACCAAATGTTAAATAAACTTTTTACTGTTTAACTCATGGTGATCACGTGATTGGAAACCATGTTGACTGATTCCTTATAGTGTGCTGTTAGTGATAACGCAGTCTTTTTACAAAGAAAATGTGCCATTGTATACATAGAAGAAGTTCTAACTGGAAAATTAGAGAATGCAACCTGTGAAATAACCAAAAGTGTGCACAGAATTTGGAGTTGCCACTGAAAATACAAGTGGATGGATAAAAGTTGAAAAAAGTTAAACGTTTTGCAAGAGCCATTAAGGTGAAATGGGCAAGAGAAGCACAGAAATCTGTAGATTCACATTGAAACACTTTTGTCAAAATCACATCGAATTTTGCATCTTATCTGCATGTGTACCATCCTATGGTATGTAAGAATGAATGAAGAGGCTACAACTGCCAAATGATATTCATTTAGGAGCAATAGTACAATACAATAGTTGCAATGTCAAGCACAAATGGCTAATTAATGCATATGGTAGGGAATATGGCTGTTGTATGGCTGATGATATGTTGGTTCTTGAATTCTAGACAGTAAACTAAAGTTTCATATTAGGTTCTAAGCTTATATTTCTGCCCCATTTATGGACTAAAAATGTGGCCAAAAATAAATTCCAGCTACCAGTTACCAAAGTAAACCAACTTTAATCTTTCTTCTAATAATAAATGTGTTGAAATGCCTTGAATACACGTGGGTCTGTCCTGGGATTTAGTAACTTTCTTTAGGACCAGACCAACATCTGGGTATGCATCCTTTTACTTTCTATATACAACCACAGTGGTACATTAACAGTGTTGTGTTGCTTTTGTATCCATTGGGTCTGATTTAAACTTAGAAATTATTTTGGTAATGATTGGAAACATTTACCAACTAATAGCAAATGGTTTAAGAAATCCATTGCAGGTTTGGTGGATAACCCAAGTTCTCCCATAATAGTCTATCTTCTCCACGCTTGGAAAACTTTAATAAATCATTCCCATTATCATGCCCAAATCATGCAAAAAAAGTCTTATGATTTTTCAGTGATTTCAAAGTAATGTAAAAAAACTTAGGCAGAGGCAAGCTTACCCAGAAATGCAGACTAAATATATTTATACTTTTTAACCCATCCCAAAAATGATGCCATATATCCAAATAATCATTTAATAACTATTTCACACTGACCATATTGTTACAGAGAAACAAATTCTTTTTTGAATAAGAAAGACCTGTATGTTTTTTCAAGTTTTACATTAAGTAGGAAGGATGGCAATGTCTGTTGGTGATTTTACCAATGCACTCTCCTATGAAAAATATATCTAAATGTTCACTTCTGCACAGTAACCCCCACAGAGACAATACTCCTGAGGAACGTATCACCTACATCATTAAAAACATCAATGGGTTGATTAAAATCAATGCAGAAACATTCCCTTGTAGACTGAAGATTTTGGATATCATGACTAAGTGCTTATACAATATAGCAATAACTAATTTTTCTAAACAGTAATTGCATTTAAACTGACTTTTTTCCCACTTATATTGTATTAATTTCATTGTTATACCAGTTTGTCATGTTAGCTCAATAAACTTAAACACATGTTACTAATCAGAGATCTTTGACAAAAAGGTATTATAGTAACTCTGCCACATCACATGAATGTAATGTAAAACCTAATTTTTACAGTAAAAAAAAAGACCTTCTTTTTGACAGCAAGATGATGCATGCTAACATGCTAGATGATGCAATAACATTCCTGTAAAGAAAAAAGAAAAAAAATTACATAATTATAAGGAAGGACTTTATTATAAGATAATAAATTCTAGCAGTTCACTACTACAGTACTTGCATAGAGTAGGTTAGGCCAGATTTAATTAACAGTGGGAAATGCTAAAGGTGTATGGTTGAACAACATTGAACGAGTCAAAAGTATTTATTACACAGACTGTATTGTCAGAAATTATGTGCAAGTGTCAGATGTATATATTAGCGGTCGCCAACCGGTGGTCCGTGGCTCTGGCTTCCATACGGATTGTAGGCTCAAGGTGGTAGGTGGGTTGTGGCATTATGACATCACTCTGGGGAAAGTTTCTTTCCCTTTGAGTGGCATACAGCTCCTTGCACGTGCGCGGTCCACAGTCCATTTATTTAGTGGGCCGTAGTTCCGAAAAGGTTTTTCAACCACTGGTGTATATGTACTGAAACAGCTAGGGGTGCCAAATTAGCACACATGGCTTATCCTCACACAATTATTCAATACTTTTAAAAAATGTCAATAAACAAAACATGTTAAATTGTTCAAATTGTTGTAATTTTAGGCACCTGCACACCTGCACAAAGGTACCTGCACACACCCAGGTACACTTATATGTAAATTCTGCCTAATGTCAACATGTGACCTGCTTACTTCTTTCCACTGCACCTCTATATTGGCCTGTGAGGTAACCTATCACAGTAATAGATTATTTTAAAGAATTGGCATGTAAAGATATTTCCCAGGGTGTGGATTTTGGTACAGGCTCAACTACAAATGAAACACACGTCAACAAAGTCAAAATGTCCCTAGATGTCTTTGAAAGTGATTTCAAACTAATATCATTGACACAAGCTCATTGCCTTGACTCAAGTACTAATAATGGTGCTCCATTTAGTTAAAGTGATCTGTTCATATTGAGATTTTTCAATATAGTAATTTATTAAAAAGTTATTGATTAGGCAAAGGATTTATCTGAAACCAATAAAGACCTAACATTTAATGGTGAAATATAAGAATTTAAACCCTTTATAAAGACAGCTTTTGCCAGCGGTTGCCAACTGGTGGTCCACGGACAAGAAAACTTTGGTGGTCCGCGGCTCTGGTCGGTACACCCCTGAGCAGGGTCAGAAGAAAAAATCCGCTGGGGGGGCCCACCGGCCAGAGCTGCAGACCATGTCCCCCGTACAAATCCCTGGTTCAGGGAAGTGGGCGGGCTGTGTCTCTGAAGTAGGCGTGGTTATGCCATCATGACGTCATTATGGGAGAGTTTTCGCCCCCTTTGAGTGGTCGGCGGGACCAAAAAGGTATGGTGACCACTGATCTACACCACTCCCAGATTATAACTGTACTGCCAATTCTCAATCAAATATGTATCTTAAATTGTTCACAGTGATGTGTATATCATGTGTTAGGCAGGATGTTAAGATGTTAGTACAGAACCGTTTTAATTTTATAAAATAAATGACACTCCCATCATTCTCCTTGTTTATTAGCACTACATGAATAGGAGGCTGATGCAATAATTTAGAAACCCTGACACCAGTGGGTATAAATTACTGAATACACAGTGGCTATTTTGTGACCGTGGAAATTTTTACTAGAAATCATTGTCTGCCAAACCCTGTAAGTCATGAATTCCACAAAACAAAGAACTTGTGTCATTGCTCTTTTAAGTCACAGCTTCATTGTATATGCAATAATGGATATGTGTTGCTGTACTACTGTAGAATGCCAGCTACCAGCTATGAAATAAATTAAACTTTTTGGAATATACTTGAACTTTCCGTTATGTAAATCTGTGGTCATATTCATAACGCCAACAGAATTTGAAATTTGATAAGAATAAAGTAATATTTTCCCTAATAAGTCACATGAAGGAATAATTTTTAATTGGATTTTAAAAAGCAAAGGCCTTTTTGTTCAGTTGTGACATAATATATCTGCTCCTAGGCAAAGCACAAGCAGCAGTAGCTAGAAAAAATTAATCAGTCTTTTGACTACTCTGAATTTATTACATTTGTTTGTTACTGTGTATGAGTAGAAAAGATTTTAAAAGGGGTAAATCATTTTCACATCTGTCATCTATAGGAGATTAAAAAAGAAATATCCCACCAAAGTTAGGGGAAATCCTTCCTTAGTTGTCATCATAGTTGCCCTATTGGAGGATTTCCTATTTATTCCTAATCCAGATACAACTCAAAATGTAGGATTTATTGTGGCATCTTATTGTTGTCCCAATGATATAATCAGCAATCACTACTTTAAATGGTGCTGTTCTTTTTATTAAGAAAATATGGGGGCTTTTTATAAACTTGTGGGAAAATATGAAGATAATAATTAATTGCCCATCTAATTAAAAAAGATATATATAAATTAGCATTTAAAAATGTATAGTGTAATACATTTTAAGCCAAGCTTTATTATTATGTAGGTAAACTCTGGACTGGTTTCATGTTGACCAAAACAGTTCATCAAGATTCTAAATATGTAAAATGGAACCAACCACTCCATTTAAATATATGGCAGGCAATGCATTTTGTATATAACATGATATTGAAACATTTGATTTTGAATACACATTTATACCAATAGAAAATACTGTGGTTGATTTTCTAAAGGCATTTAGACTGTTTACATAGCAAAGTGAACTATTGATCTGCAAGGAATACATTACCCAGCTGAATTAATAGGGAGAAGTTCTGCCATCCAATCATGTACAAGAAAAAAATCAAGTTTTTTTACTTTAGGTTTTTTATTTCCTTGAATGTGATTGGGTCATCTTTGCAATGTAAATTTTACCACATTTCCTAAGATTAGTGGGAGTGGAATAGTTCCAATCAGAGTCAATTTTAACTCAAATCAGAACTCAAAAATACCAATTCCAACTCAGATTTTCTTGACGAACCAACCGGATTTCTGCTCTGGGCATTTCTAAATACGATGGGTGAACACAAACACTATAGCATATCACATAGGCAGTTTGTGTTCAAATAATTCAGCTGACTTATAGACTTGAATTGTAAAATGAATCAGTAAAGCACTGTGTAGAACTGTAAAAAAAGAAAGCAAATCTGCATATGTAATAAATAAATATGGCTGTCATATCTAATGATCGATTACTTACATTAATCTTATCCATTTTACACATTTATACAAAAAATGTACAAACTGCATTTTTAAAGACAGTGATATTTTAATAGCTGTAGGTCCAAAATGATGTTGCAAAACAAATACTGACCCACAATTTGGGCATGTCCATGAGCACAGCTGTAATGAAGCATAGAAGATCATGAGAAAGAAAGACAAAACATACCTTGAAACATCTGGAGCACTTTCAGGGTCATCTTTGATCATGCAGTCTTGACAGGTGGCAGCAATTTTTTCTCGATTTACATTGGACTCTGGTGGCTTGATGTCATATTTCTGATTAGAGTATATAAAGGAATACATTTACTTTCAGTCAGGATCCAATTTTAGGATGACATATGATGTTTTAGCCCTGTGTTTAATCTTAAGATGACCCTTTCTTTTTTCCTAAAATTTTAAATAATAAACATGGTACACAAATACCATAATAAGAGAAAATCACTATATATCCTTCTTGGGCAGTGCCAACCATAGATAGAATATGCAAAGCTGTGCATGCCCTTTTCTTTTGAATTGTCTTTTCATGGGTGCTTTAGTTTTTTCTGTATAACCCAGAGAAAATGTGCTAAAAAGTTTACCATTTTCCACAAACTTTTTTTATGTGCGCCTATAATGTGGTAAGAACTGTAAGCTTTTTTGTGAGCAGAACTTGTGTGAATGCTTGTTATAATAGTACTGTAGATGTGTTTTTACATTTTGTCAAGGGGAAAACAGTTAAAAACCCACATTCATCAGGGATCATACATACCATTATTACAATTATGTGACTTGGCAACAAAAACAAAATGCTTTCTTTGCTATGTGTACTGTTCCCCATTGAAACAGATTATGGACTATTCAGGTAATATGGCTGCTTCCAGCATTACTGTTTTATGAAATGCGATAACATCATACAAATTGCTGCAGATTCATCAGTTGCACATCCATGTGAATCCCTGTGAATCTCCTGTTCTACCATATTGGATTCTATTGGACTCTATTGAGGACTCAATTGAATGGAAATTTGGTGACTGTGAAAACCATTTGAGTACAGTGAACTGACATGATTTGAGCTTGTGACATGGTCCTGCTGGAAGTAGCCATCAGAAGATACACAGTGATCATAAAAAGATGGACATGGTCAGCAACAATACTAAAGTAGGCTGTGGCATTTAAATGATGCTGAAATATTTATAAGTGGCACAAAATGTGTCAAGAAAATACCCCCACACTATTACACCACCACCACCAGAAAACCAGTAACAAATGCTAAATAATAAAGATCAATGTTATCTTTCCTATAAAGCTTGTTCTATATATATTCTTGAAACTCATAATTTATAGTTGTAATGTTATATAGGACACAAAGCACAGGCAGTTCTCACCAAACCTAATGCATGTTTTACATACTATTATACTAATAATATACTATACATATATTTGGAAAGCTCATTACCATTAAAGCAATCATTGAAACAAATTGCGCAATGCTTTGCAAAACACTGATCATTTTTGTCAGCTTTTGCAAAATAAAAAAAAAGTTTGACAATCCAGTTTTACTAGCCTAATCATGTTACACACTAATCATATTGATGCACACTAACATGTGCCAGTGAGTCAGATAGAAGCTGATTAACCTACTGTTGTTGTCTTTTTAAATATAAGAAATAATATGCATAATTTAATATCAGTTACCAAAATTTCACAACATAATAATTAACTTGCAGTATAGGAAACACTGTTATGAGTTAGTTTATAACCCCTGGACTGTGATCTTCTGAATATCTGCAATATACTTTAGCTTCATCTCAAGTATAATTAATCATATTCAATTATTCAATTGAAAAAAACATAGCATACCCTCATTTTTACTGCTTTTTATATCTGACAACCAAAAACATATACCTATGATTTTTCATTGTGATCTATTAGACCTGGGTGGACCAAATCATGTACAACTTTGTCCTTCTTTAATTCTTCCAGTCCTATCACCCCATCTCCCTATACCAACCCAATATTAACCAACCTGCACAATTTCCATGAAACTATCGTTAAACATCAGACTATAGACCAGTTTACAGTTTGTTTTACTATTTCTGTTGTAAATTCTGTTGGTAACTGTGCTCTCCAAAACTATACCTATGTATGTAATTGCTTGATGGGCACATTCTCCATCTTTATTTTCTGTACTCTTGCCCCAAACTCAATAAAACTTCCTTATTTAAAGACATTAACATTGAGTTTACAATTGTGACAGGCAAAGTATTTTTTCTTTTGAATTGCAGTGAGGGAGAGTCCTTCATTCAGCACTTATGTCACTCCCAGGTAATCTCCTATGCTAACATGACATAACCCACAAAATAAATCATGTGTCTCCATAGCTGCACACTTGGGTATTTTGTTTCCCTGTTCCTGTCAGATGGCATGATCTGAGTCTGGAATTGATTAGGGAATCTGATATCTACTGTGCAGGGGCAGATATAAAGTAATGATTTATTTATTACTTTATACTTTGTATTTCTATGGATGTTACAATATGGACAACTGCTCATATTGAGGAAGTGGTAGTAACTTGTAATGGTTAAATAAATTGATATATTTTTCAGTATGTAATCCTGAAAAGGTCCTTTTTGTAATTTAGGTATATTTCCAAATTCTTGTGTGTTTATTACAGTCTTTCTGTAGTCACTGTTGTGCAAAAATATGCCAGTTCAAATATATTGAAAAAAATCCAGTTTCCATGGGGTATTCCTAATTTTTGATATGCTATATAATGATTCTTGTGAAAAGCATCAAAAAATTATCAGGTGGTATGCTCCCTTCAGATAGTGGGGCCACTCTTTAGTTTATCACTATACAGGTAGTCCCCGGTTTACATACGAGATAGGGACTGTAGGTTTGTTCTTAAGTTGAATTTGTATGTAAGTCAGAACAGGTACATTATTTTAATAAATGCAGTTAGGACAGATTTTTGTCTCAACATATTATTAGGCAGCGTGGTTTCAGTTACTGTAAAAAAATCGCACTATAAGCTAATCACAAACAAAGCAAAAAAGAAAAATCTTTATGGAGCCCAAACATTTATTAACTTCTTGAGCAAGCTGTGCTTTCATGCAAAAAGAAACAACTGCAGAGTTTGTCTTGTCATTAAAGAAATACAAGAGGCTGCGGAAAAAGTTCACCCCCCTAAGATCACCCACAACTTCAGATGTGTTTAGCAAAAAATTTCTTCTGCAAGTCATGCAAACTGCCCCCTCCCCCCTTCAAGCCTCTGTTCTGCACAGAGCAAGCAGGGAACCCCATTCGTATCTAGGATGTGCCCATATGTCTGTTGTCTTGCACTCGGGGACTACCTGTATAGCTAAAATATATTAGAGATGAGCGAGTGAAATCGGGCTGTTCTCGCTTACCGAACATGTAAGCCAGAACGACCTGTATAAATTCGGCCATCGAGATCGAATTTTTTGGGACCTGCAAGAGCAAATAGGGGAGCATAGCTGACAGTTCCCCTCTCCTGATTGCTCTTGCAGCCCTGTAGTATGTGTTCTTGGATAGAGATTCTCTATCCAAGAACACAGAAGTCCCACCGCTGTGCTCATCATGAATGAATGCAGCTGTGGGAATCATCCTGTGATGATTCCCACGGCTGCATTCATTGATGAGCACATTCATACTGCATATGAATGAACACCTTGTGTTTTCTCTCATTTTCTCTTTCTCGCATTCTCGCTCATCCCTAATATATATAATACTGGAAATTTTCTGGTCAAAAATGTACAGGGATGGCAAAATAAAACAAGCATCATAATGTAATATGAAACAACATAATGTAATAGAAAAGGTAAATCATACATTCATCAGGGTGTATAAGGGTATTGGCTTCCAAGCAGTGAAGGAATGGCAACCTTCAGCAAGATCCAAACAAAATCAACTACCTGGTATAATGCTTATTTACATGGGCCATCTCTCTGCATTTTTTGGGGGGAGATGTTTTGTGGTATCGCATTCCTGGAAGTCCAGCATATTTGATCAATAGTTCATGAAATTAGGGTCCCCAATCCACAACAATTCCTTTTGTCTTATTGTCACTCTATACTTTCCATGCATTGATTACTCAATGCATTCCACCTAATACCTGCTTACATTAAAACTCACATTTAATATTTAATACATCTGTATACATACATAAATAATAAATCTGTAAGATAAACTTTACAGTCTGATAAATCTTTCTTAACCATCCACTGCTAGATGACAAGTCTGCTATGAACTCTCTTAAAAGAAATTTCAAGATTGGAGAAGGACAAGATAGATCACCACGCAAACAGCCCCGCAATAGCAATCTTATCACAAACAGATGTTAACCACAGGTTGCTTAGAAGAAGGGAGTAAAGAACTAATGAAATTTAGACAGGAAGAGCAGTGTTCAATCTTAAAAACTAAAAAGTTAAAACGTCTGGCTTTAATCATTTTACTATGATGACATATTGTAGACGATGAATTAAATTACTAGTTTACTAACACATTTGTTTTAAATTTAAATTACTAGTTCAAAAACTTACAAACATATTTTTAAAGCAGCAGCGATCATATAACAGATTGCAATTTCGTTGTCTGCCTTTTATATTGCTTGTCACTGTTATAATAGCAGATTTAAAAAAGGGTGCTCAGTTTATTACATGGGGATTAGTAATTGATTGCAGTACTGTTAACCTAAATTGGTGATCAGAAGTGTCATTTACTTAACTACTACTAGCCAATTTAGCAGCCATAGACAAACAACGGAGCCCACAATTGCTTTAGGATTTTTTAAAGGTAGCAAATGGGTTGATTGAAGCAATCCCCAATGACCTCCATTGTGGCCCATGGCAAATGCTTTCTGGCTAACTTTAAAGTGTATATAAGGTTGATTGATACTTCATAAATATGTTGATTACTACGATTTGTAACATCCCTCTATCTATAAAGATATTTAAAGAAGAAGAAAAGAAAATGGGACTTTTCAGGCATCATACACCTTCATATCTGTTTAAAACCAGCAAAACTGTATTCAATGAGTTATCAACCAACTTAGCATATCATAATATTAAAAAGAATTTTACAAATTCAATTAGTCCATATCAGTAGGACAATGCTTTTTTCAGTCTCAGTTGAATATTTGACGCGTTTCGCATAGACTAAGTCTGCTTTCACAGGATAAACACGAGACCTACAGTATAATAAAGTTCTCTAGTAAATAATGCAAACTATTTAAAAGGTTTAATAAATATACAAAATATCAAAAATATTTACAAACAATAACCAAAATCATAATCACAATAATGGGACACTTACTGGAATGAATAGAACCAATATAACCAGCTGAATGGATACGTCAGAAGACAGCAAAAGGGCAGGAATAACAGGCAGCAGCGGCAACAACCTTCAACCACTTGAGTTTCAAGAGGCAACAAGGGTACCTAAAAAGATGCTGTTTTAGGGTTAGAACGCTACATTTCTATAATATTGTTGTATGTTTTTTCTTTTTAAAAAAACCCTATGGCTAGCAGATAATGAAATACATCCACACCTCAAAATATGGAAGATTTGCCATGTATTTAGAATACATACCAGCTATACTAGGGGTAAAAACCCAAATGCTTAGACAGTTAGGACATATAGGTAGTCGGAAATTATTTTTCATTTTTTTTACTTGAGTCTCATTTCATTTTTTTTCACTATAGACTGGTCTGTTTTCATGTCACTCTTTCTGTAGCCTGAATAACCCTGGATGTGTTACACTGCATGTAATGTAGGACCCATTTATAAGTTTGAAGGATACTTTGAAGTCTGTAAATGGATTTTAATAGCAGTCCATTTGCTGACATATCTAATAACTGCTTTGGAAGTTACGTGAGAGAGTGTAAGGTTATGTTCTGGCACAGTGCCAGCATACTGCATTGCCCCTTACAAGTATGTTCTTTCAATTGACTCTAAAGGACTAAATCATTAAAGAAAGCATAAAGAGATGGAGGGAGCCATTAATGACTTCTCTACATACTAGTTTACATACTAGTCTACATACTTTACTAATTCCTTCTCTACATACTAGTTGCCTGGCTGTCAGGCTGATTCACTGACTTTAATACTTTTTGACTAAATGATCATGAACAAGTATGCAATCTTGAACTATGATCTCAGTGTGATTTCCAAATCTGCATGAGTGTTTCAGGTCAGTGGTTCAGAAAAAGATAAACCAAGAGACGGCCAGGCAAATATTTTTATTTTTAGAATTTAGAAAAGAAACTAAGCACAAAACTGGATTAGTTTCTTACATTTTAAAATTAGATTTCTTGTTTTCTTTTTTCTACAAAATGATTGTGGTGAATATTGTGAAAGCTGTTTGGTTGATGCTGAGAATAATTCTGATCTAAATCTTCTTTTCCCCAGTTTTAAGGAATCAAGACTTTAAAATATACGACAGGTTAATGTGGCTGTAATGATGTCTAATTTACTGTTTTGAAAGAAAAATGCCTTTTCTGGGATGGTAGAAGTCTATAATTTGTCCCTGTGGACAGGCTCCTTCTAGCACCGGTTTACAGGAACAAAACAGACACATAAGGCAAACATAGGCAGCCATCATATAGCCCAGATATACTGTATATTGATTCTGATATATGGTATATCGATTCAGAACGGTACTTTTAACACTTAGTACACAAATCTAACTTTATGTAATGTATTTAGGCAAAACTAAACCTTTACAATGTAAAACTTTTAAAAGGAAAAGTATACACAAGAAAATTAGCTTAGTATTTGTAGATGTTACAATAATATCTTTGTACTGAAAATACACTCTAGTTTTGTGTACTGTACCTTAAGAGGCGGCAACATCTAATTTTTAACACTGACACTGAACAGACAAAAATGACAAAACTTACCTAGTTGAGCTAGTAACCCCACAAGGCTTACTTTGCAGAATACAGGATCAGGCAGGTGGGTTTTGCAGAAAGGGGCAGGCAAGATCCCATCCGCAATAATCCATCTTACCTGCCTGACCGCACTGGTGAACTGTCAAACATAAAACCCAGCAATGCTCCTACACTTGTGCATGGCGGGAGTGAATAAACGTCCTCCCAGCACAGCCAATAAAGGTAGCCGAAGATTTTGCAAAGGAATGGGCATAGGTGAGTCGAATGGGTTTACTTCCAATTTAAACTGGTTCAATGCTTAGGGTAATAAATGGAAATTGGCATTGTAAACATTTGCAAATACAGATAAGCCACATAAATTTGTCAAGTGTCGCAACTCTACAAAATGTAGTCCACAGCTCCTGGGTTCCCACAGTGAAATGTGTAGTCATATGAAAAAGTATCTAAATGTCCTTTTACCATATATAAACAGACAAACATGAGATCTTCATTTCAAAAAGTTTCTAAAGGTAAAGGTGTTATATATAAAAAGAAATTTACCAATTTCTAATTCAACAAAAATGTATTAGATGTAATAAAGTAGTGTGATAAAAGTAAGCACACCCTTGGCCCTATAATGCCCTCTCAGCAGAAATTACTTTTCATTAGCATTTTGCATACCTGATCACAAGTATCTGACATGATGTTGACCACTTCTATGTAAAGTTTGTTTCTTTCCAATTCTGTACATTTCAATAGGATTAATTTCAGGTCTTTGGTTAAGATTTTTTTCTTTTTCTTGGATTCGCCACTATCATGATTGTGTTAACCATTTTCGATTCAGCATCAACTTTTGGACAGATGGCCTCAGATTCTCACTTTTCATTAAACCTTTGCTGATATATTGTAAAATTCATAGTTCAGTTGATGACTGAAACTGTCCAGGATCTAAAGCAGCAAAATAACTAAAAATCATAATATTTTTCATTACCATGCTGAACAGTTGGTAAGGGGTTCTATTCCTGAAATGTTATCTTTGGTTTGCACCAAAAATGTTTACTCAATTCACTGGTTCCAGTGTTTCTTTTTTGACTTCTGGACCAAACATTTGATTTGGTTCTAAGAGAGCTGAACAAACCTTTTGTTCAAGCCAACTGACAATAGCTTTTTCAATGTGCACAGTGAACAGCTGTGGCCCAATATAATAAATTTACAAGCTTGCAGGCTGCAAATATATGTATTATAGTTACAAACTTGCAAAGTATTTACCTGGGAAAAGAAAGGTTGTTGTCAATGTTCCTTGGTCCTCTCCAGTCACAACCACCAGCCTGGAACATTCCTCACTGTTTTAATACCAATGGGCCTTCTTCCCTGATATTTGCCTTTGTCATGAGCTAGTAACTAAGGTACATATTGGGGTAGTGTTCTGTGACCCAGTACTGTACACAACAGGCAGCTGTGCCCCCAGTTTTTGGAACTGAAATGCTCTGCAGCTCCACGCAGCCATTCTTTAGAAGCAACCCAGTCCTGCATTTTATGCTCAGTGCATGAACAGCCCAATCTCCATTCATCCCAATATAAACCCCATCTACTGATAGTTACCTGTTAACAGCCTTCAGGTTCCTATGAAGAGAATAGAGTTCAGGCCACACAAGCAGACATAGAATGATTCCAGGGGAGTATAGTATATTACATATAGTAAAGAGCACTGTATACTATATTTTTTTTACAAAAATTCTAGGGAAGAGGATGTGAAGAGAAACAGAAATCCTTATTGTGGGTGAAGTTTGGGTTTTGTACATAAATTTCACCTACAAAGGCACTTTGTTTATTCAATTCAAAAAAGGGAAGATTGTGGTGTGCCATTCAGTCTTGTACCAATGGCTATTTGTCCTATTAAAGAACTAATTTACTTTTAGATGCCTATAAGTAGTTGTATTACCCTCCCCAAACAAGCACCTACAAATAAATGCTAAGAATCAAATTAAACAATTTACAAACCATAACAAAGTACAATGAACAGTTTAGAAAGTATGAGAAACATTACTTTAGGATTACAGTGTAAGGATTACAACAACCTAAAATGCCGTTTTTCAATGAAATCACTTTTTGTGCCAATATTAATACATGCCAAAATATATGCTCAGAATATGTTGATAAATGCATTGATATGTTCCACAGTTAGTGCTCTGTTAAGTGTACTCCACTAGTTATAGCTCTGACCTACATTTCACTCTTGCATTTGTACAGTAGCTGACATTCCCACTGGCTGATACAACAGCTGCACTGTGCTAATGGAACACCAAAAAGGGTGAAGTCCATTGCAGTTGCTGTTTCAATCCTGGCAGAATGCAGAAGCATACTGCCAACTTCAGAGCTTGTGGATCAAATCCTTACAAGCAATGCACTTCTCTGCCATATTCAGTTACACATTATTTAGTTGGTTTCACAGTAATATTTATGTTTATCACTGTCATTTTAAAAGTAAACTGAATTCAAGCAGCTGAATTAACAGTTCAAGTATAAAAATAAAGGTTTTACCTATAAAAGCAATTGCAATTTTGTTCAGTTTTTTCTGATCTGGGTGTTCCTGCCAGACAGTACAGCAGGTACGGGCCTGGTATGGTTCAAGAACACACATCAGCATTCTGATGTACATAAGGAACAGCAGCATACTGTTAAAGTAATTTATCTTTTGCTCTGTAGCCTCTAATGCTGACCTTTCTTCTTCCACTCCAATTGTTGCTGCTGTGCAGGTGGTTACAGGAAGCTAAAACCAAGACAGACTTAGGCACTCACACAAATTGCATGTATTTAAAATACATTTACTGTTTCAATGGTTGCATTGATAGGTGATTCTATGATTCTATATATCTGTGTGGCTTTAGCGTTAAAGGACCCCATAACTGCTACACTATACAAAACCTAACTGCCTGCCTTATCTCATGTGCCTATCTACATTATTCTTCTAGTTTATATTCTGGTTCTGGTTCTCGGTGTGTAAACCAGTAATCACCAACCTTTTCGGACCCTCGAACCACTAAATTTACTGGCACCGAACCACGCATGCGTGGGGAGCTGGGTGTCACTCAAAGGGAAAGAAACTTCCCCCATAGTAACGTCATTATGCCAGAACCTGCCCACTCTCCCATTGCAGGTCTGTCCAGAGACACAACCCGCCCACTTCTCTGAGCCTGTGATCTGTACGGGGGACATGGTCTGTGGCTCTGGCCTGTGTTCCCTTGGAGCGGGGTTCTTGTCCTGACACCGCTCAGGGCACACCGGCCAGAGCCACGGACCACCAAAATATTTATGCCGACCAGACCACCATTTGGGGACCGCTAGTGTACAAAATACCATGAGGGTTTATGGAGCTATCTAACAAATCTGCTGCACATGCTTCGCCAGCACACTGATAGTCAGAATAAAGTTTAAACCAACAGGGAGGGGGGGGCGTGGGGGGGGGCTGAAATGATTTTAAGGCAAATGAGCACCTGCGAAAAGGAAGAAGGCTAGCCTTTCCTAATGGGGGGAATGTGAATTTTGTGTACTTATCCTTTAATACTAAGAATTATCATCATGTTTCTTCTGCAAAACTATCTTTCAACATCACATAAAATGTATAAAATATTAAAACAGGTATGTAATTTACATTTCATTTCTGAACAGCAAAAATATATCAGCACACATTAATAGATGGTTAGCTGGAACATTTTTACAGTTTAATGTCATGTTTACATTGTCATATATGGAATTATAAACAAAACTGGGTGAAGGCCATTTAATCTTTTACACTGGCCTTCTTCCAAGAATGCTAGTCACAACTGTTTACTATGATTGGGTAATATCAGAAGCATAGAAGAATTTTGTTCATGTTTTACACTGAACTGCAAAGACTATAAGCAGCCAATTCCATACAAAACTGATGATATTTCAGAATTCCCAGGTCTATTTAACTTTTGATATTTCCTGCTGGCAGGTAATTCAATCTACAGGTACTTAAAACAGCAGAAAAATTATAAATTGTGAGAAGACATTTTGTTTATTGCAGAAGAAACACCAGGATGTAAATGTGCAGCTCAGTGTAAGATGCCAGCATACTCAGCTTGCTGCCAGAAATGAAATGTCTCCTGTGCATATGCAAAGATGGTGGCACCAGTGCTAGAGCAAGGAGAACTGTACCTAAAATATTACTAACAGGCCAGTTAGTTTACTTTGTTGCAGAAGGGACATTGCCTTTCCCTTCTGCAATAAACAAACTCACTAATTGCATTTATGGTTGGTTCTGTTTTAAAAAGGAAACTGAAATAGGTTTTAAGGTTTTAAGGTAGGTGGTAGTAATAAATATTTACTACCGTAAATTTACAATTTACAGGTCTATCAAAGCTTGCAGCAGGGTACACCAGGCACCTCAGATTGAACATTTTAGTGTCAAAGAGACCTGGGATCTTAGCACCAGTGCTCCTATAGATTGAAGATGCAGAGTTTACCTTGGTAACTTCCATTTTTTATTGACTGACAGGTAATCTGGTAAGAAGCCACCAAAATCTGTTCAAATTTTTATCCGTTTTTTGCTTTTGAATGTAGTACATGGAATAAAATCCACATAATAACTCAATAATACTTTAACACAATTTCTCTTCCTGGGCCTTCAACAGGACTTTATCAGACTGGCTTTTTAGTAACACAGGACTACAATCCTTCTTCCAATGTGTGCATAATATGTTCACCCCCCTTCCCTATCATAACATTGACTATAACAGTCCCTGTTTTTTTATAGTCAGGACAAATGGCAATATATGGTATGCAGACTTGTGCTTGAGTTGGCATAATGCCTCCCAGTTGTAGTGACACTATCACATTCCCTTCTCCCTTTTTGACAGGTTTCACTATGAGCTTTGAACATAAGGCTCTCTATGTTCCACCCTAATAACATTTTTTGTGGATATTTCAGGCTTTGAAACAAAGTAGTCGCAGGGTAACAAAAGAAAAATTGCAGTGGGTGTAAAATACTGATTCTTATGAATATCTGTGCTATAACCAGCCTACCCTTCCTACCTCTTGCACATTCTTGTCCTAGTTATGCATCAATAAGAATGTGTGAGATTATAGCCTACTGGGTAGTTCAAAAAAGGCTAAAAGCTTGCCTATTGGAATGACCTGAGATTTGGTGGTGACAATTAGGTTTGTGTGGTTGGTATGTAGTTATGATCAAGCACCTCTACATGTCTACACTACAGGCCTATAACAGTTCTTCTCCCTCTTCTACCCTTTGTGAATAAAGATCTAGAGTAATCTTACTGACTAACAGACATCACAGTTACGGATGGATGAGCTCTCAAAGGTGAGCTTACGAACTTTCCAAAGTTTATGAACTCTTTGCCATCACTCAACTGAAGTGAAGGAGATAAACTTTGCAAACTATATTTTCCAATTCTAAATTCAAAAGCCATGCTATGGTTAAACAAATGGCATGGTAAGTTGGACGCTGTTATTGGGGACACTAACAGATGCTCAAAAATTTAAAAAATATATATTTTTGTGGAGATGGATTTTTTTTTATGCAGGAAAACATTTTAAATACACAAAAGCATGCTTAGGGGATGCCTTAAAGCTATATGCATTTGTGTACTGGCAGCACATATTTAGCTGTGGATTTTTCTAGTTTCTTTTACAATTAGCTAAATTTATTAATCCCACCTGTAACTTTAAATCATCATGGCCACATCCCTCAAAGAAGCAATCGCACATAAGTAAAATACCAATTAGTGCTACTTTTGGGGCCAATTACACAATACACAACTTATAAACACATAAAAAAAGCAAAATTGATGATAGCATAAAACCAAATTTGTACACGTTATACATCAATATTGATCTCCTGTCAGGATACCCTTTAGAGTGATTCCAATTTTCTCTACGTATTTTGCGAAACTTAGTAGGCCTCTTCAGGATATAGGAGATCTGTGATCACAAGTAGCACCTCACAATATTTGAATGAACTTACATAGATGCTCCAGGTATAGGCCCGAACATGGGGTGCTTCTCACACAGAATAGAGTAAAGGACAAAAGCAAG